>NC_081378.1:48232306-48479806 GCF_030684315.1 Stegostoma tigrinum
ACACTCTCTCTCACTCACTCTCTCTCACTCTCACTCTCACTCTCTCTCACTCTCTCTCACTCTCTCTCACTCTCTCTCACTCTCTCTCACTCTCTCTCACTCTCTCTCACTCTCTCTCACTCTCTCTCACTCTCTCTCACTCTCTCTCACTCTCTCTCACTCTCTCTCACTCTCTCTCACTCTCTCTCACTCTCTCTCACTCTCTCTCACTCTCTCTCACTCTCTCTCACTCTCTCTCACTCTCTCTCACTCTCTCTCTCACTCTCTCTCTCACTCTCTCTCACTCTCTCTCACTCTCTCTCACTCTCTCTCACTCTCTCTCTCACACTCTCTCACACTCTCTCACACTCTCTCTCACTCTCTCTCACTCTCTCTCACTCTCTCTCACTCTCTCTCACTCTCTCTCACTCTCTCTCACTCTCTCTCACTCTCTCTCACTCTCTCTCACTCTCTCTCACTCTCTCTCACTCTCTCTCACTCTCTCTCACTCTCTCTCACTCTCTCTCACTCTCTCTCACTCTCTCTCACTCTCTCTCACTCTCTCTCACTCTCTCTCACTCTCTCTCACTCTCTCTCACTCTCTCTCACTCTCTCTCACTCTCTCTCACTCTCTCTCACTCTCTCTCACTCTCTCTCACTCTCTCTCACTCTCTCTCACTCTCTCTCACTCTCTCTCACTCTCTCTCACTCTCTCTCACTCTCTCTCACTCTCTCTCACTCTCTCTCACTCTCTCTCACTCTCTCTCACTCTCTCTCACTCTCTCTCACTCTCTCTCACTCTCTCTCACTCTCTCTCACTCTCTCTCACTCTCTCTCACTCTCTCTCACTCTCTCTCACTCTCTCTCACTCTCTCTCACTCTCTCTCACTCTCTCTCACTCTCTCTCACTCTCTCTCACTCTCTCTCACTCTCTCTCACTCTCTCTCACTCTCTCTCACTCTCTCTCACTCTCTCTCACTCTCTCTCACTCTCTCTCACTCTCTCTCACTCTCTCTCACTCTCTCTCACTCTCTCTCACTCTCTCTCACTCTCTCTCACTCTCTCTCACTCTCTCTCACTCTCTCTCACTCTCTCTCACTCTCTCTCACTCTCTCTCACTCTGATTCCCACCCCAGCCCCTTACCCACTCCAATGGCAGGCTGGTGGGAAACCAGAAGGATTGATGCTTATGTTGTGGCTATTGGTAATCTCTCTAAATGAGCTGGATGTGGGGATCAGTAATAATATGTTCAAATTTGCTGATCACACAAAACTGGCTTGGAATGTAAAGTGGCTTCAGGAGGATTTGACAGGCGAAATGAGTGAGCTAGAACATAGTATGTGAAATATAATGCATAGTAACTTGAGAAAGCTAAAAAGCCAAATGTTTCTGAAAACGCTGAGGGTTTGGGAAATATGGGTGTCTCAAGTAATGTTCATGGGTTATTCTAAAACTGGCATTTTGGGTGTAGCAAGAAATTGAGAAGGCAGATGGTTTGTTGGCCTTCATCACCAAGGGGATTGGAGTCTAGGAGTAGAGATGTCTTATGGCCATTGTATAAATCCCGTGTGAAGCCTGGAGCATTGTACACTTTTGATCTCCCCACCAAATGAGGGAATGTGCTTGCCATAGAGGGTGTGCAACAGATTAATCCCTACGATAGAGGGATTGTGTTATGAGGATAGACTGGGGTAACTAGAACTGTATTCCCTGCAGTTTCAAAGTGTGAAAGGCAATCTCATTGGAATTTAGAACATTTTTTTAAAAGTGTGGCAGCATGGATATGGGTACGATGTTTCCCTCGGTGATTCTGGAACCAGGGGGAATGTTACCTCAGGATAAGGGTCAAACCATTTAAGACTGAAATGAGGAGAAACTTCTTCATTCAGAGGATGGTGAATGTTTGGAGTTGTCAGGCCCAAAGCACATTGGAGATTTGATCTGCGAGCATGTTTAAGACAGAAGCCTCATGATAACAAGGAATATGGAGGTGCTGCAGGAAAAATGGCATTGAAATAGTTAATCAGCCATGACTTAATTGAATGACAGAGTGAGATTGATGGACTGAATGGCTTGTTCCCATGTTCTTTCTCTTTCCTCTCAGATAGTGAAGCCTCTGTGTGAAGAACAGCAATTGCTGGAGACCTTTGAGAAACTGGAGCAAAGTCTTGAGATGCTCACACAGACGATCAGCCGAGTGGCCAGTCGGGCTGAAGTGTTAGGAGCCATTCACCAGGTGAACAGTTGGTTGTTTTAGTGTCCACGATCCCTGTCAAAGCCAACAGTGCTGACTAGTGCCTCAATATTCCGCTTCACCCAACAGTGCTGACTAGTGCCTCAATATTCCGCTTCACCCAACGGTGCTGACTAGTGCCTCAATATTCCGCTTCACCCAACGGTGCTGACTAGTGCCTCAATATTCCGCTTCACCCAACGGTGCTGACTAGTGCCTCAATATTCCGCTTCACCCAACAGTGCTGACTAGTGCCTCAATATTCCGCTTCACCCAACGGTGCTGACTAGTGCCTCAATATTCCGCTTCACCCAACGGTGCTGACTAGTGCCTCAATATTCCGCTTCACCCAACGGTGCTGACTAGTGCCTCAATATTCCGCTTCACCCAACAGTGCTGACTAGTGCCTCAATATTCTGCTTCACCCAACAGTTGCATGCTGTTGTGTAATATGCAAATACTAAGCTGTTCTACTTTTGCTTTGATGTTTTCAAAAAAAAACACACAGCTGGTAAATTCTCTGCAACACACCAGTCCAATTTCCAGTTTCTGCTGCCATCACTCTCTGGAATGAACAGCTTCCTCCCGCTCCCATGCCAGTGAGAGTTGAGATTGTGTGTAGTTTTACATGTGTTGAGAACCAATGCACTGAATGTTATTGCTAATTAGGAGATGCGGGTCAGCAAGGCTGTTGAAGTTATGATCCAGTATGTTGAAAATCTGAAGCGTATGTACGCAAAGGAACACACAGAACTGGAAGAAATGAAGCAGCTTCTAAAGAATGGCAATGCTGGCAACTCATTCAGAGAAATCCAAGGTATGGTTGACACCATTTGGGAGTTGAGTGTAATAATTTCTTAATGCCAAAACAAGCTGTTTCCAAGAACCATTTTAGACCAATGTTTGGTGGGTACCTGAATTTGACAGTTCTTACAGGAGTTGCTAGTTAGATGGCTGTACCACACCGAATGAACGGTGCTAGGTTCTAACTCTGTGCTGTTTTAAGTGGAGCAGTTATTGGGAATGTAGTTCAACTGTCCTCCACTACAACTGCAGAAATTTTATTCACAATGCTCACTCCACTGTTGCTTTTGCACAATTCCAGCAGATTGCTATATGATTATTTGCAGGAATCTGTTTCCTTGCCCGTCATGACTAAATAACGCGCAACTGCGTATTTCCCGAGCTTGCATGTTCAGTGTTCCCCAGTGTATTGGGATCAGTGTGTTTGGTAGTGAAGAATGATGCTGGGGAACAGGAGGATAATGTTGGCTGTAATACTAGTGGAGACTTCTGATGTTCTCTTGCTTAGCCTCCTTTTGATTTTTGAACCATTTGTAGAGGGAGGACATACTTGGAATTTAGACCTCGATGCAAGTGGAAATGAAAAGAAGTTAGAATAGATCTATATTAATACAGGAACAATCCCTTCAACCCACAATGTTGTGCCAAACATGATGCCAAGTTAAATTAATTCCTTTTACCTGTTCTTGGTCCATTTCCTTGCATGTTCATGCATCTATCTAAAAGCCTGTTTTAAATGCCCCTAAATATCTACCTCCACCCACTACCCCTGGCAGTGCATTCCAGTCTCCTACCATTTTTTTTTTTTTAAAACCTGTCCCCCTCATCATCTTTTGAACTTTCCCCCCTTACCTTAAATGCAAGCCATCTATTTATAGACATTTCAGCTCAAGGGAAAAAGATTTTGTCACCCCTATCTTTGCATCTCCTGATCGTATAGACTTCTATCAGGTCTCCCCTCAACCTCTGCCACTCCCAGAGAAAATAACCCTAGTTCATCCAGCGTGTCCTTGAGGCTTACACCCTCTAATCCAGGCAGCATTCTGGTAAATAAAAAGCAAAAGAACTGTCGATGCTGTAAATCGGGAACAAAAACAAAGTTGGTGGAAAAGCTCAGCAGGTGTTCCAGCATCTGTGAAGAAAAAAGTCTGAGTTAACATTTCAGGGTTCTGAGGTAGGGTCACCTTACCTGAAATGTTACATCAAATGTCTTTTTTTTTCCCCTCTCCTCTTCTTCACAGATGCTGCCAGACCTGCTGAACTTCTCCAGCAACTTTGTTTTTGTAGCATTCTGGTAAACTGCTTATGCACTTTCTCCAATGTCTCCGTATTCGTACTGTAATGAGGCAACCAGAATTGAAAGCAGTAATCTAAGTATGGCGTAACCTAAGGCTTATAAAGCTGCAACGTCACATCCTGATACTGGAAGGCAAGAGGATACTGAGGGGACCAGGGGTTGGAGAATCTTTGAAAGAGAGCACAGACTGAAGGCCCAGTACCTTTAATGCCCCGTTCCCCATGTTATCAGGGAAATAATTATCGAACAGACAGTCGTCAGAACAGGCTTAAGTGGTGTGTTTTTGGGGAGCTCGGAAGTTTTGGCAGTGTTAGATGGCTTGAAAGGAAGCTAACTGAAGCGAGAGCAAAGATTTTTCGGAAAAGAAGGTGACACTGACTGACAATAGGCCAAGCAATGATATATAACAGATCAGGAAGCGGGACGGAAGCTGGGGAGTGAGTGACCGGACCAAGGGGCAGTTAATTGTTTCTGAAGACACATGATGAGACCAAGTTATCCAAGCGGTGAATGTGTTACACCTCTTTTTAAGTTTGCTTTTGAAAGGAGATATCTTCACACAGTTTAAGTTTGCAAGGTGAAAAATGAATTTTAAATTTGAGTTTTTGTTTGCCAAATCAGATTCTGAAAAGCACATATACTGTAAGGAAAATATTATTCTGCATGAAGAATCTTGCCAGACTTAAGGTTTGTTTGTAAATAAAGCAAGGCGCTGGGATACAGTATGGGATTGAACTATGAAGGGATTTCTGACTAGCAGATACATTGGAAAGCGTTTCTTTACTTTTAAATCCCATCTTGGGATTTGGTCATCACAGAAGAAGCCAACATTCTTGAGAAGGTTACACAACACAAAGACAAACAAACCAGTCCATGTCAAAATGATGAAGAAGCATTGGTTCAAACCACTATCGTCCTTCTGATGAAGATTAGGCAGAATGTTCCAGGACTTCAATCAAGTGACAATAAAGTAACTAGGGTGGAAATAGTAGATCATGTCAGAATTGACCCATTAAGATTTAGCCCCACAGTCCTTCATTTTTTTATAAGCCTTGTACTAATTTGATTTGGTTGGTGGGAGCAGTTTAGCAAGTCGATTTCAAGCTTGCGCCTTTCTCATTTAAATCACAGAAATTCCAGTAAACAGTCTCTGGGGGAGTCGTTGCCTGCTGAATTCAGGACCATGGCCAGCAACCAGTGTCATTATTAGCAGTTCCAAGGAACTGGCATGTGTCATCTGCTCAAAAGAAATATTGGTGTAAACATTGACCCCCAATTTTATTTGTTTGTTTTTGCTGAAAACATTGGTCTGAAAGGTTGACATTTACTCGACAATGTATGGCACTTGCAAATCCGAATGGTTTAAGATGCAGAGGAGAATTTGGTAATAGTTTGTGTCTAGATGCATGTTCTTTAATAATGCCAACCTGAAAAGTTTGAGGTATACAGGATTCTCAAGAGAAGATTGGGTAACTCTCTTCCGTTAAGGTAAATTAATCCCTTAAAGCTACATTACTGATGAAAAACCATTAATACACATGAGATCAAAACTTCAGTTGTTGAAACTCAGCACTTTAAGGCAGTAATGAAAGTATGAAGTGCACTAACCCTGTGTGGTGTTGGATTTCATGATCATAAAGATGATGAGCATTTTGATAAAACCCTGAAGGAATTTATATTTATTGACTTACGGTGTCATTCACTTTCAGATGAGCTGCAAAATAAGAAGTTCCTCTCTACGCATACGTTTGGCAAAGTAAGTATTCACAAGTTGTTGCAAAATCCATTGCCCCAAAACAGCTACGTGAGTGCTTGAAACTCGAGCCCTCTGAGGCCTCATTACACCAGGCCTCCGTTTTGCAGACGCGTGACCAAAAACGCACAGTGGTGGTTGGTTATATTGCAGGATTTCTCAGTACCAGAGGAGGCTGTTCAGCCCATTATACCTGCACGGCCTCCTTTAGAAAGTGTTGTGCGTAGCTGTCTTCAATATGCACTTTCTCTGTTCCTGTGCAATTTCTTCAGGTGCTTCACAATCCTAGTGTGGGACAGGGGTAGTTGCCTTCCTCTGGATCGGGTGGCCCACTCCCTGCTCTGGGAGGTGCGTAATACGTTTCTGAGCAGGGTGATGAGGAAAATATCCATAAGGACATCGTCCAGACTTGCATTGTGGGGGAATGCCGCCTTTTGGATAGAACCTTTAAACTCGGGCCCATTGTCCACACTCTGAGCACGATTCCTCTGCATTAGTTCAAAGCTAAAGTTTTCCTGAGTGTTTTGGTCAGAACTAACCCCGCCACCCACCAAATAGAACTCTGTTATGCATCTCATTATAGATGTCCTGGAGGTACAGTACCAGGGACCTAGGTTTGATTCCAGCTTTGGGTGACTGTCTGTCTGTGTGTGGAGTGTGCATGCTCTCCTTGTGTCTGCGTGAGTTTCCTCCCACAGTCCAGAGATCTGCAAGTTGGGTGGATTGGCCATGCTAAAAATTGGTGTCTTTTTAAAAAAAATGTAATGTCCAAGAGTGTGCAGGTGAGGTGGGTTAGCCATGGAAAAAGCTTCACGCAAGGTTACAGGAGTGGGATGGTGGATCTGAGTGGGATGCCTTTTGGAGGGTTAGTGCAGACTTGATGGTCCAAATGGCCTCTTTCTGCACCGTGGGGATTCTACGATCTGTCAACCATGATGGATAGACAATGAAGGGAAGCTCAGGTGTTTGCGTTATTCCTGAGCGCTTCCCATAGTACAAGTCGAAGGTACGAGACCCAAGACACTCCTTACACATAACGGTTTGCAATTTCTTCTTTTGCAAAGTCCCTGCGTAACTATCTCCATCAACATTTGAAAATATTAACACTGACTACACTTTTTGATTTAAAAGAAAAGGGAAATGATGGTGATTCCCTTTGGACTGTTATCTCCTCAGGAAAGTTGGAGAATGATTCTCTCCTTTGTGGGATATAACTTGGACACTGCCCAGGACACACGGCAGCAACCACCCTCTTTAACTGAAAATGGCTGAGGAGAACCCAGTCGATATAAGTGTACTGTTAAAGGATGTCTTTAATTTATATGACGCCTTTCACACCTGCAGACACTCATTGCTGGAGAAAACCTTTTGATGCACATCTATCTTGTAACGCAGCGCATGCTTTCTCCTTTCTTGCATTTATAAGCATGCCCTGAAGTTACATAGGCTGTTCAGGGAAACCCCTGAGGGAAAACATTCCCAGTGATGCTGCGTGTCCCACCTCTTCCTGCCAATTTTGACTGCTCACGTAAACTCTGAAAGCTTCAGACACCTTGCCAAGTTGGCCAATAGAAGTTGTAAAATGGCAACATTTCTTAAAGCATTCCCCCTCTTTGTCAAATGCCTGATTTTTAGCTTCCGTTTTCTGTGCGACCTTGGTTCATCCTTCTCCTTGAATCATAGAAATCTGAAGCAGAGAGAGGCTCTTCTGCCCATTGCATCCGTACTAATCAAGTTTAACCATCTAACTGTTCTAACCCTATTTCCAGCATCTGACCCCATGCCCTTGTATACCTTGGCATTGCAAGTGTAAATCTAAATACTATAATATTATGTTTGTGTCTGTGCCAACCTTTTTAGTCAGTGAGTTCCAGATTGCCCCTATCCTGTGGGTGAAAAGCTTTTTATTTTTCTTTTTTCCTCTCCTAACTGTCCTGTTCCTTACTTTAAGCCTATGTTCACTGGTTATTGATCAAGGCAAAAGATTTCTTCCTATCTACCCTTTCTATGCCTCTCTCAATTAGATACATCTCAATCGTGTGCCCTTGCTATCTCCTCTGCTCTCCGAACAACTGTCCAACCTCTTTTCATTACTGAAAGTCCAGTCCAGGCAACATCCTGGTAAATCTCCTCCGCACCCTCTCTAGTGTTATCATATCCCTCCCAGAATGGGGATTCCAGACCTGAATCCTGGTTTAGTTGTTCTGTTTAAATTTTGTTCAGAGCTTCAACTTTCTTTTAACTACTGAATTTATTCCGGATAGAACAGTGTATAGGTTCTTAATAGTCAAGAGCGTTAAGAGGTGTGTGGCATGGCAGACAGGAAAATGCAGTTGAGACTACAATTGGAGCAGCCATCATCTTACTGAATGGCATAGCGGGCTCAGTGAGCTCCTATGATCTGTATTGATCCTTTGCTGTTTTTTTTTTAAATTTGTATTTGCAATACTATTTTGATACTGACTGCTTCAGAATGGGCAGAGAGCTCCAGTAAAGAATTGTACGCAGATTAATGGACAAAATGCTATTTAAGGGTTGAGTTAACTTTAAGTACCTGTGTCATATAATGGTCATCTAGTGGCCCACAAAGTTACTGATTATATTCTGAAATGTAGTACTTAATGTTAGGGCAATGTTCAATAGACTTCATTCTTGGCTAAGGTAGTGCATTTACATTAAGTTGCATGTTCAGGGTTCCAAGGCATTTACTGAAAAAGCAAAGAAATTCCTGTGACAGTCTCAGTATTTATCCCTCATTCAACATCACTCAGTCAGATGAGTGATTTCTTATTATTTCTTAGCTGTTTGAGACAGTGCGATGTTGAAATTGGCTGCACCTGTTCCTACATTGATAGCTATTGTCTCTCAAAAATGATTAGCTGCCCGCAAACTACATGTGGGAGTGCCCCTACCTCTGAGCTCTGGATTTGAGTTTTATGCCAGGAACCGTTGTCTATGGAAAGTGCACTTAACACAGGGACAAATCGGTTTGCTGTCAGTCGTTCTGATTCACCTGGTGTCAGGAGCTGGGGAGTTTCCTGCTCAGCTGTGCCCTGCAGAAGACAATGGCAAGCCACTGTGGCACATTGCCGAGTCTAATCATGGACCAAACCAAAGGAAGTCCACAAATGTCAACGCTGCCTCAGGCCGAGGTACCTGAGAGACTGAGAGGGTGTGCACTTTGGGGTGTCCTGTGGCCACGGATGAAATAGGTTTCTCCATCTTTCATCCTCAGTTGCTGTCTGTCCCAGCCTATTGTTGCTTGCATTTCCTTCATCTTGACCTCCTCTGTCCTGACGCTGATGGTCTCCCTTTAGTGAATTGGGTTTGGGATTGCTCCTTAATGTCTGCTAACTTCTACAAATGAAAATTTTGTCTGAAATATGGAAACGGAGCCAATCTCAAATGCAACTCCTTTTTTTTTCTGCCACTCTTTCTCCTTAGAATGCCCCACGGAGAGTCAGCATTGCAACAATTCCGAGACACGTTGCAGGAGCACAGTTGGACACGGTAAGCGATTTACAGCGTTAGGAAATACCTGCACCTTTATTGGTCCAAGCCACACTGGGTGGGCTGGATACTTTGACTGGGGACCTGTTTAGGCAGTTTGGTTTGAGTTGGCAATCAGAATGCCTTGGAAATACTTGATATCACGGAAGGATTTGTGATAGAGCCAGTAACTTTAAGACACTTATGAACCAGCTTGCTCTCTAATGTAACAGATTGTCACCATCACTTAAATATGGTCCGTTTCTCCTCTCTTCAACCTGTCCTAACCAAATTTTCATGCTCCTCTTACCTGGAAAGTGAGCGAGCTTACAGACTGGTCTGAATAAGCAATCTACATGTGACCCAGTTCAGGGAACATCAGTGCCTAAAGGGCTGACATAAGCACAGGAACATGACAAGAGATGACCAGTCTATACAGTTGTGTTATCTTGCTCCCCTAACCACAGATTGAAGATTAAAAAATACAAAATACCTTGGGCTAATTATAAAAGCTCTGGAAGTTCTTCTCCAACCTTTTTGAAGGTCATAAAGTTCTAAGAGATACACGTAATTGACAAGAAATGTAGCAACTTCTTGGCTACAGTTCCACTGCTTGATATGACCTGAACTTATGTTTGTCCAACTCCCTAGCAATGATTTTTACACTTGCTGCACGTTTAGGTAATTTATTCCAGATGTTGATTCAGTTTGGAAGACTTTCTGTTATGACCTCAGCGTTATTGTTTTTGATTAGAAAGCCATCTCTTAAATGCTTATTTCTGGAGATGGGAATCTACTTTGCTCGTCTTTTGACTCTAGGTTCTCCAACCCCAAACCCCTCCTGCAACACCACCCCCCCCCCCCCAAGCCCTCAAAAACAAAAGTGCTTCCTTAACTTCTGAAACCTATTCCATTCTGAAGTTGTAAAAAGTGCATTTTGATTTTCAATTTAGTTGAAGCTGAAGGAAATGGATGATGGAAGGAGGAAGTCTGAAGGAGACCAGGACAAGTTGCGAAACAAGCTCAACAGAAAGTTAAGCAGTTGGTAAGACATCAATCAACTTCAATTTTGCTTTCAGGAGTGGAGCTGTGTCTTGTGCTCTTTTAAGGCTTGGGAGAGGCCATTCGGCCATTGATCCTGCTAGCTCTTTGAAAGTGATCAACTAAGTCCCACTTTTTACCTGTTATCCTGCAGGTCCCTTTCCAAGTCAATCATCTACTTCTCTTCTGGAAGTCACTGTTAACCTTGCTTCCACATCTTCGCCCTCGCGAACAACTGTCAGATTCTTTGATAATGGGAACTGCAGATGCTGGAGATTCCAAGATAATAAAATGTGAGGCTGGACGAACACAGCAGGCCAAGCAGCATCTCAGGAGCACAAAAGCTGACGTTTCGGGCCTAGACCCTTCATCAGAGAGGGGGATGGGGGGAGGGAACTGAAATAAATAGGGAGAGAGGGGGAGGCGGACCGAAGATGGAGAGTAAAGAAGATAGGTGGGGAGGTAGGGAGGGGATAGGTCAGTCCAGGGAAGACGGACAGGTCAAGGAGGTGGGATGAGGTTAGTAGGTAGCGGGGGGTGCGGCTTGGGGTGGGAGGAAGGGATGGGTGAGAGGAAGAACCGGTTAGGGAGGCAGAGACAGGTTGGACTGGTTTTGGGATGCAGTGGGTGGGGGAAAGAGCTGGGCTGGTTGTGTGGTGCAGTGGGGGGAGGGGACGAACTGGGCTGGTTGAGGGATGCAGTAGGGGAAGGGGAGATTTTGAAACTGGTGAAGTCCACATTGATACCATATGGCTGCAGGGTTCCCAGGCGGAATATGAGTTGCTGTTCCTGCAACCTTCGGGTGGCATCATTGTGGCAGTGCAGGAGGCCCATGATGGACATGTCATCAAGAGAATGGGAGGGGGAGTGGAAATGGTTTGCGACTGGGAGGTGCAGTTGTGTTTTGTTTTGCCAATCCAAAAGTAGAAAACTTATTGTTGCATTAATGCTTGAGTGTGATTTTGCTGTGCTCGGACTGCCCAGCTGTCGTCTTTCAAGTTAAACAGGGCATTACCGTTTTTATTCCTAAATAGCTTGGTTCAGCTCAACACTTCAGGGTAAATGAGAATGTGGGACATGCACAACATGGAATGATTGAGTTGAAGAATGTAATGTATTTAAGAGGAAGCTGGATAGGTTCGTGAGTGAGAAAGGAGTTGAAAGGTGTCCTCTGAGCTTACATTTGGGTCAGAGATTAATATGCAGTATGAACAATAGCACAGACCCGATGAGTCAAATAAACTGTTTATTCTGTGACTTAATTGTCCACTGTGTTTATGACTGGTGCCAAGACTGCAGACCTTGGATCTGATCTGTTGGTTGTGGAATAACTTAGCTCCGCCTATCAATTGCAGGCCAAACAGCATAAGCAGCAAGTAGTCTGTTTGGTAGCTTCAGTATAGGAGCAAAACCCCCTGACCAGGGACAAAGACTCAGGAGGCAGGATTCAGGCAAGTGGTAGACTTTTATTCAAGCTTCCCTGCCAAAAGATCTTCCCCAAATCTGGCCTCACTGAGAACCCAGTCATGCACCTAATCTATGGCTCAGATTGGAAGAGAGATTAATGACACACTGATTTTTGTAGTGAAATACAGCATTTTTATACATTGTTACAATAATCACATACAATGTGGTCACTGTCTCCTTCCCTCTTATCCTATATATCCATTTCTATGGAAAACCCCAGGTTTTTGTGATGCCATGGTGTTTAATACAACAGATGGTTTGTTTTAACTAAATGCTATAAGATTCATAATATTAACTTCCCACATAAAGTTAGTTGCACTTTTTAATGAGTTGCCAACAATCTATTGTGTGCAGGACACACCAGGAATTTTTTACAAGTCTGGAAAGTGTTTCCCAAGACTAACTTTCACATCTGTGTTTAAATGTTTTTCCCCTAATTCTTCTATCACATTTTGGTTATTTATGTGGATCTAAATTATATTGAAATCTATCTCCTGATTATCTGAAAAATATTTAGAGAGCCTATTTCTTAATATTGTGAATAACTTCAAAGAAATAACTGATTACTACAAAAATAACTTCAACTGTTGTTTTCAATTCTGTTTTAATGAGTTAGGCTGACTGGTTCATGGACTAAAATTTATGTCCTTTGTTCTAACTGGTGCTGCTCACCTAATGAGACAACATGCTTTTATTAATTAGGGTGGAATCAATCGCTTGTATTTTAATGAACATGTGCCTATCCTAAGATACCCTCTTATCAGACTATGTCTTTGATATTTGCTTGTAGGACCTCTCATTCACCTTGCAGGAGCCCTGTTCAAAGGTGCCATTGTGTTTCATTTCAATGGGGGAGCAATGACCTAGTGGTATTTATTGCTGGACTGTTAGCGTAGAGACTCTGGGAATCTTGGTTCAAATCCTGCCACAATGGGATTTGAATTCAACATTTCAAGGGAGGCACGGTGGCTCGATAGTTAGCACTGCTGCCTCACAGGGACCCGTGTTTGATTCCACCCCTCGGGCAACTGCCTGTGAAATTTGCAGATTCTCTCCGTGTCTGCATGGTTCTCCTCCGGGTGCTCCAGTTTCTCCCACAGTCCAAAGTTGTGCAGGTTAGGTGGACTGGCTGTGCTAAATTGCCCAGAGTGTTGAGGGATGTGTAGCTGAGGTGGGTTATGGGGGATGGGTCTGCGTGGGATGCTCTGAGGGTTGGTGTGGACTTGTTGGGCCGAGGGGCCTGTTTCCACACTCTGGGAATTCCACGCTCTGGGAATTCCACACTCCTAGGAATGTTGGAGCCAGCTGGTTTAATTCTAATTATCCTTTGGCCAACTTATGCCTTTCAAACATGGGCAGCCCTTACAACCAGATTGATACCACATCTTCATCTGCCTGGTGCAGCTCCTGACATGCCTTCCTGTGCTCTCCATTGAACCAGGATCAGTCCCCTGGCTTTAAAAAAATGAAAGAACTGCGGATGCTGTGAAATCAGGAACAAAAACAGGAGTTGCTGGAAAAGCTCAGCAAGGCTGGCAGCAACTGTGAAGAAGGAAAATCAAGTTTACGTTTTGAGTCTGTTTCTGAGGAAGGGACCTGAAACCTTAACTGATTTTATTTTCTTTACAGATGCTGCCAGACCTGCTGAGTTGATCCTCTGGCTTGACAGCAATGATTTAGTGGGGGATATGCCTGGCCATGAAGTTGCAGGTTATGCCCGAGTATAATTCTGCTGCTGTTGATGTACCACAGCACCTCCATGGGTGTCCAATTTTGAGCTGCTAGATCTGTTTGAAGTCTGTTCCATTTAGGACGGTGATAGTGCCATATTTACACAGTTAATGGTAGGGCTCTAGGAATTGTTGTCGAACAGAGGGACCTAGGCGTTTAGGAACATAGTTATTTAAAAGTTGCATCACAGACTGGGTGGTTAAGAAGGTGTTTAGCACACTTGCCTTCATTGCTTAAGCCATTGAGTAGAGACATAACGTTGAGATTGTACAGGATGTTAGTGAG
Organism: Stegostoma tigrinum; assembly: GCF_030684315.1. Lineage (NCBI taxonomy): Eukaryota > Metazoa > Chordata > Chondrichthyes > Orectolobiformes > Stegostomatidae > Stegostoma > Stegostoma tigrinum. Next base: position 48,246,387 of record NC_081378.1, read on the forward strand.
GCCACTTTTGGAGTACTGTGTACAGTTCCAGTCACCCTGTATAAGTAGGATATTATTAAATTGGAGAGAGTTCAGAAAAGATTTAAAAGAATGTTGCTGGATGGGTTCAGCTATGAGTAGAGACAGGCTGGGACCTTTTCACTGGAGCGCAGTTGAGGGGTAACCTTCTAGAGGTTTATAAAATCATGAGGGGCACACATAAGCTGAATAGCAAAGGTCTTTTCCCTAAGCTAGGTGAGTTCAAAACTAGCGTGCCCAATCTGGCTTGGCCTCGGGGTGGTCCCCCAGCCTTGAGGTGAAGCCTGGCGTGGTCTGGAGTCAAGATGTGGTGCAATCTGGAAGCCAGGTGCCAGTGTGGACTGGGTTGAAAGGACTGTTGTTCTGAACATTTTTATTTCTCCATTTTGTAATTTAGTTCTCCGATCTGTAATGCTGGTCTTTTTATTTCTTTATTTTTCTAATTTTTTTTTCCTCCTATTAACTTGTACTGAAGAATCTGTACCTAGGTACCCTGTACCTGAGATGGCACCTTAAGTGACGACTTGTAAACTCATCTGAGTACATGTAACAATAAAACTAATTCAATTCAAACCATCCATATTGCCATTTAGTCACATGTAGAATTTAAATTACCTATTTAAATTGCAGTCGTTTTTAATCATCTATTTTGGTTTACTATAGGAAAATTCTAGGATGTAAAGAAAAAGATCCATGTACGGCACGCCCAACACTGCATCGACTTATAAGCACCTGTACCTGGGGTGACAAAAACAATCATTTATCGAATAAGGGGTGAGTGTCTCATCACAGTTTATTATTCCCTCCATGTGAAGGGCGTAGGCAGATGTCTTCCTTAAACCCTCCTGCCTAGAAATGATTTAATATTTTCTCCCTTGTTTCTGCAGTTGCAGCGCTGTTTATTTAAAAAAGAATCCATACATGAATTTATGTATTGCTGGCTGTGTCTGAATTTATTACTCATTCCTAACAGTCCACAAGAAGGTAATGATGAGCTGCCACCTTAACCCACTTCAGTCCATGTAGGGTAGGGATGCCCAGAGTACTGTTAGCAGAATATCCCAGGTTTTTGGCCCAGGAACAGTGATCTAACTGAGTCCGGATGGTGTCTGGCCGAGAGCGGAATTTGTAGGTGGTGGTGTTTCCATATAGCTACTGCCATTGTCCTTCTAGATGCTACAGACTGAATTGGGAAGGTGCTGCTTAATGAGCTTCGGTGAATTGTTACAGTGCATTTTGTACACACTGCTGTGGCTGAGAGTCAGTAGTGGAGGGAGTGCATGGTGAAAGTGGTTCCTCAGAACCCTGTGGAACTCCTGGTGAAATATTTGACTTCCAACAACCACAACCATCTTAAGTACTAAATATGGTTCCAACCAGGATGGAGATTTCCCCTTGATTCCCATTGACTCCAATTTTGCTCGCGCTCCTTGATTCCATAATTGGTCAAATGTGGCCTTGATGATACGGGCAGTCATTCTCCCCTCGCCTCTGTAGTTCATCTCCGTATTTGAACCGAGGGTGTATTGAAGTCGGAATCTAGTTGGCCTTGGCAGAATCCAAATAGAGTGTCACTGAGCAGGTTCTTGCTGAGTAAGTGCCACTTGGAGCACATCTGTGCAGGAATTCTGAAGGGTAGTGAGGAACTAATTCAACATTCACTCCTTCCCCTACTGAAACTCAATCGCAGCACTGTGTACTTGAAGCAATTAACAAAGGTTGATGACCCCTTCCATCACTACTGCTGATCCAGAGTGAACTGTTGGGGCAGTATTGGCAGTTTGATTTGTCCTGCATCTTTGTGTACATATACCTAGGCAATTTTCCGCATTGTCAGGCATATGCTGCTTTAGCTGTATTGGAATAGCTTAGCTGATGGTGTAGGTTAACCATGTATTATCCCATGCTTTCAACATGAGTAAATCCAATTAGCTGAAGACTGACATCTATGATGCTGGGAACCTCAGTTGGAGGTGGACATAGATCTGCCACTCGGCATTTCTGGCTAAAACTGGTTGGAAATGCTTAAGGGATAACAAGGTGTGGAGCTGGATGAACACAACAGGCCACGCAGCATCTCAGGAGCACAAAAGCTGATGTTTCAGGCCTAGACCCTTCATCAGAAAAGGAAACGCTTTAGGCTTGTCTTTTGCACTGGTGGACTGGGCACCCCTGTGATTTGTGATTGGAATATTCTTGCCCCTGAGTTGAAGCTTGTGTGCTCACATTACCACTCCAGAGGTTGGAGCGCACAACCAAGTCTAACAGTCCAGTGTTGTATTGTGGACTGTGCTGTCCTTTGGATGAGACAATAAACAGAGGTCCCGGCTGCTCCCCCTGACACTCTTTCAAAGAACAGCAGGGGTGTTCCCTGTCACAACAGATGCGTCATTCTCACATTTGTGTGTTGGACCTTGCTATAAACAAACTGCCATCCCACTACACTATGATTATATGTCATACTGACTGAAAGATGACAGTGTGAAGCTGGATGAACACAGCAGGCCAAGCAGCATCTCAGGAGCACAAAAGCTGACGTTTCAAGCCTAGGGCCTAGGGCCTAGGCCCGAAATGTCAGCTTTTGTGCTCCTGAGATGCTGCTTGGCCTGCTGTGTTCATCCAGCTTCACACTTTGTTATCTTGGATTCTCTAGCATCTGACCATACTGACTGCAAGTGCGGAGATAGTGAATGGGGCCAAACAAATGACTCTTAACACTATCAAGTACAATGTTATCACTGTCACCTGTAAAAACCCTTCATGGCTTTTATCCTTTAATGCTGTGATCCTTTCCAGTTCATTTAAGCTTTAAAGCTATAGGGTCACTTGACTCAAAGATTCGCAACCTTTGCCATTGCATCCCTCCATTCCTCATTCCTCTATCATAACTGATGTTGAAATCTTCAATTACTTTGGCCCTGATCTGTAAAGATTCTTCATGCTTTTACAGCAAGTTAAGGCACTGTATTATTGCATTGGACTCTCGCTCATCCAAAAACGCAGGCTAATTCTCTGAGGATGTTAGTTCAAATCCTACAATGGCAACTGAAATTTAAATTAAAGCAATAATTTCAACCAATTAATGTAAATATGGAATGGAAAGTTAGTCTCGGGAATGGGTGCACTGAAACTGCCATCGATTTGTAATAACTCACTAGTGTCCTTTAGGGAATGAAATCTTTCTTTACCTGCTCTGGTCCATGTGGGATTCCTCAACCAAAATAAATGTGGTTGCCGCTGAGCTGCCGTCTGAAATTATTCCATAAACCACTCAGATCCAATGCAATTCACAGCGGTCAATGATAGGTGACCTTGCCAGTGATACCCCATGGTTCAATCAAAAAAGAATTAAAATAATTTGTGTGTGAAGAATTCATTGTTAAACCAAATTTCCCGTGCATTTTGGAACATCTCAAAGACTTCACTTCTTCCCTTCTTTTTGTCTGAAAAGTACGGGTTTATTTTCTGAAATTGACCCATTTTATAGCAATATATTCCCTAAACTAGAAAAGAAAATGGATTAGATTCCTTACAGTGTGGAAACAGGCCCTTTTGGCCCAACAAGTCCACACTGCCCCTTGAAGTATCCCACCCAGACCCATCCCCCTATAACCCACACACCCCTGAACACTACGGGCAATTTAACATGGCCAATCCACCTAGCCTGCACATCTTTGGATTATGGGAGGAAATCGGAGCACCCGGAAGAAACCCACGCAGACACTGGGAGAATGTGCAAATTTCACGCAGACAGTCGCCTGAGGTTGGAATCGAACCCGGGCCCCTGGTGCTTTGAGGCTGCAGTGCTAACCACTGAGCCACTATGCCACCCCAAAATACTTCTATATTAAGTCCAATACATCTTAGTTTAAACTTAGACCTGGACCAATCACCAGATGAAGTTGTTGACAACACATCTGATGAATTCAGCCTGCTGCTTATTGTGAGCAAAAAAAAAGGAACAGGATTAGGCCATTCAGCCCCTTGAGCCTGTTCCATAATTCAATGAGATCATGGCTGATTAATAGCCTAACTTCATATACCTGCCTTTGGTCCATTTCCCTTGAACTTTTGTTCGGCAAAGGTATTATCTGTCTCAATTTAAAATTAACAACTGATCCAGCAGCCATTGCTGTTTGTGGAAGTCATTTCCAAACATCTACCATCCATTTGTGTGTAGAAGTGTTTCCTAACATCTCTCCTGAACGGTCTGGCCTTAATTCTCAGACTATGCCCCCTAGCTTTAGATGTAGATGTGAAAAAGATTAAATCGAATGGTTTGAGTCTGATCTATCCACTTTGCCGCTGTCCAGTAGGAATGCACCAGCATTGGATTCACAAGACGAAGAGAAAGAGGAGGACGTGGAAGAAGCTATCTTAACTGAACCAGAAAAGAAGTCTCCAAATGCTGAGCCATGTGTTGTGTAAGTATGCTATCTTGACTTCCGCTAATAATGTCGGTCATAGGTTTCAGTAACTAAAAGGCCATGGTCTTGTACTTTTCCAATGGAATCTACTTTAACATGCAAGGGTCTAAACTAATGGCAGTTAGTGGTCTAAACTAGTGTAATAATACGCAGTGACATCCATGATCATGAGTGAATATTGGAAAAAAAAAAGGACCAGGACTGCAAATCTTTGTGATCTTCAGGGCTCTATTTTGCCCATGTTGGGAAAAGTGGTAGTTTATGACCAGACAGTGATGTCTGTTCAAAGTCTGCCTGAAATGCTAGTTTCTCATCCAATGGTATTTTCATCGGGGAATGGTGCCTTCTGTGGTGTTTGTGAAGCAAATGAGGTTCCTTAGCCTGTTTAAAAAGAAATGAGGTGCTATTTCTCTCTCTAGCTGCTACGGGTAAGGATGTCTCATCCTACAGAATCTCGAAGCACTCAGTGACTGCCACAGCCCAAAGCTAAGGGACATTTGCCCTTTCAGAGAGCCTCCTACAATTTTCCACCTGTGGCCAAAGATGAGATTAGCTCCAAACACACCAAGTCATTCCAGTCCAGCAACAGCAACAACCTCCTGTGGCACAAGATGTAGCCCAAAGATTGCAGGAGGCACATGACTTCAGGGCATTCAAAGGAAGAGAAGGGAATGTCAAAGCACATAACTTCACTGTGTACTCCATCTGTCATGTTTTTGCTCACCTGCCTTTCCAACTACTTTTGTCACATCTGTAAATTTGGCAACAGTACATTCACTTCCCTTATCCAAATCAGAAATATTATAACTATTGTGACCTTAGCACTGATCACTGCTGCACTCTTAGTTCCAGGTTGCCATCCTGAAAATTCCACTTTTTTCTAACTTTGATTTCTAATATTTAGCCAATCCACTATCCATGCTAATATATTGTGCCAACCACCATGGACTCTTATCTTAAGTAGCCTTAATGTTTGGTACCCTCATCAAATGCCTTTTAGAAATCCAAACATATTACATCTACTGGTTTCCCATTATTTCTTCTGCTTGTTATCCTAAACAAATTCTAATAAATTTGTCAAGTATGATTTCCTCTGAACCTGTGAAGCCCCTCAAGATGTTTTACTGCATTCAAGATGCTATACAAATTAAAAGCTGACTATTTTTGGACTTTACATAACATTGATATAGAGGCCTGCTATATGTTGGGGCGTTTCCAGTTCCAAAGATCAGCAACTTCTGATGAGTTGACGAGTATAATTAAGGTGAGAGAGATGGAGACGGGGAACGTTACAGTTTTGTTGTAGAAACTTTATTCATTTTGACAGTGTTTGTACATAGCCATTCATTTTTCACCACGTTCCTCCCTAACCTCATCTTTCTTTGTTTTCTCCACTTTCCTGTTGGTGTAGTTGAGTAAAGCTTTTTAAAAATGCTCTAAAAATGTTGGAAAAATGCAATGGATCTTTTGGTAGAAGTGAGGTGATGGAGATAAATGTTATGGATTAGGTCCACTCATCGAAACCAGGAACTCCTGTGAAATTAAGCATTAACGTTATTCTTGTTTTTGGCATGAGGTTCGCATATGCGAACATATGAAATGGAACAAGAAAAGACCATACAGTGCAATGAGTCTGCTCTGTTCTTTGATAAATGATGGCTCAACGCTGTCCACTCACTTGACCCCATGCTTATGATTAAATGCCTTGATCCACTTAATGCTCAAAATTTTTTCTATCTTAGTGATGACTATTTTCAAGTCAGTATATTTCCTAGCAGTTTAAAAATCTTCCCTCCATTGGGTTTTGCTTTGAGTCTTAGAGAAAGTTCAGTGTGTATGATGTATGGTTTGACCTTTCAATCTGTTTATTCTGTTTCAGTTATAGAGGGATATCGCGGCATCTTGTGGAATTGTGGGATACGTTTTCCAAAGGTGACCGATTGCCTTGGCTGCCTATTATACTTTTTTTCTCACTAAGCATTTTGGGCAGCTTTCTCATTGGCTGGACATTCCACACATCTGTTGATGCTGCCTCCGTGGTCTCTGGGGACTCCTGGAAAGCGATACAGCAGTTTCTATGGCCTTACACAGAACTTCGACACAATGGGCAGCCCCCTGTATAACTTGCAGTTCCATTTCCCAGCCAAGTGGGCTCTGCATTGCAACTCTCAGACTCTTCTTGATTTTCAGCTGAGTGGCTCAAAACGGAATGGGATTATTTTAAAACTAAAGTACGTTGTTTAAGATTTTAGCTTTGACAAATTATGGTACACAGGAAAACATTAAATAGTGGTCAAAACACTTTTCTGGATTGTCTCTACGTTTGAAAAATTTTTTATGATACAGTAGGTGATTTTACAATAGCTGTTCAACTCTAATTTTTTGCCTATTAAAGACAAATTTGGTCACTAAAACAGGTAAAATATTTTGGCTGTTCTTTATGTCAAGTTCCCAATCATCGTTTTTAAATGGATAAATATTAATGTAAAAAGCAGCAAGATTAACATGTCTATGAAGTTAATAAGTTTAGATGTACTTGTGTAAATCATACTCAATAAAGTCTTCAGTTAACCTGCACTGTGTGTGTGACCACCTTCGTGGCCTCTAGAATTTCTTGCACAGAACCAACAAAGAGATGGTCAGCATTTAGAATCCTCTCCTTTGCGACATCACTGGCTAAGCCCCTCATCATGTGGTACAAGTTAGAGTAAAAATCAGTATTTTCAGCTATTTCATTTGACAACTGTTCATTTGATTCCTTCATCTTCAATTTGTGACACCTCTCTGGGTGTAACATGTACAGAGACCAGTCATCCTCTGATATCATCTCGCCAGATAAACTTTCACAAGCCTGTGATTAAACAGAGGAAAGTGTAGGTACTGCTGCATAAATTCATCTGAACAGTTTTTCCAGCACAGGTTACATACTTCAAATAACCATCACAAAACTTTGTGTAGAAAGTTCAAATGAAAGGTTTGCTTCATAGTTTTATTTCTATTCTTCCTTGCTAGGTCAAATGACAATCTAAAATACATCCTTAAGGGCCACAAATTTACTACTTATTAAATGCACTGTGTATTTATGGTTCTTCGATACAAGTTCCAGATTACCTATCTAATTTATTTAATATTATTTATTAAGCTCAATGAAAAGTGGTACACTTAAATCTCCTCCATTAATATTATGCTGACTTACTGGCTTTATTTATTTTTGAGGATAGTGGGTGCGTTGGCAACCTGACCATGGCCCAGGAATCTGAGAAAGAAGCTCTACATGTTTTAATTGCTATGTCAAATTTTAAATAAAGCCCTGTTTTGCTCCTCCAGCAGTAATGGGCATCTGTGCCAAAACAGTGCTGTTTTGATCATCCTAAGATAGCAATGAAGTCATCAGGCAATGAAATTTTAATGGTGAAACAGTTTTTTGCTTGTGTGTAATGGAAAACTGAGCTATTTAGATGATTGGTGTCTATCGAATGGTGCCAGAAAGGAATGGAGAAATGTCAAACCAATAAGTGGACTCAGCCTGACTGAAATTCCCCTGGCTTCCGCACCTGAACTCCTTTTCTTACTAGGTAAAGGATCGGTGAAAGCAAGATATTCAAAAAAATAAATACACAAATTAAAATTTGCTAAATATTCTATTTAATGGTAGGAGAGTGATAAATGTTTATTGTCAGATTTTATTTTAGTGTATCTCTTTAATGAATGACTGACCTGTCTTCCTGTCCTTTACATTGGCTTCATTTAAAAATGTTTATCTGATGACACTGAGAACTGCCTTGTAATATCTTAGTGCATTAAATGTGCTATATAAATGCAAGTTATTGTTTGTATTTACCTGAAGCAATATTTCTTCAGGTTCAGAGTGTATGTTCCATTTACTGGATCTAAAAGCTATTGCAGAACTCACCAGGGCCATCTGCACGTATGTGTTCTGAGCCATCTCCTTGTTCTGTGTACAAAACATAGTTTTTAAGTATGATCAGCCGAGACATTTTACTTGAAGTAAAAAATGCAATTGTTGTTACTCCTCATCAACCATTAACAAGCTCAGTGTTTTGCTTCAATTAGAACTTTACCCTCCACTTCTATCATTCCCTCCTTGCTAGACTTCTATGATCTTTTCTAGAATAAACAGTAAATTTTTTTTGGTTCCATCCGCCATGACTTCTGCCCCCGTGACTTTGTCCTTCCTATTACAGCTGAAACACTTTTCTCCATGCTTGTCACTTTAATCTTGATCTCTTGTAAAGTGTGGCCCAGATGGTATCAAATTAGTTGTGACATTGGAGTTGGGGTGGAAAATGGAAGACAAAGATACCTACATCAGACTCGTGCTCGTTGACTATGGCTCTGCCTTCAACACCATTGTCCCCTCCAGAGTGATCTCAAAGCTGCGTGATCTTGGTCTTGGCTCTGTCCACTGCAATTGGACCTTTCAGCTTTCTGACCTACAGACTAGGTAACTGCGCCTCCTCCACAATAACACTCCACACTGGAGTGTCATTTAATATAAAAAGAGCAGTAAAGTGCTGTTACTGTGCTGACCAGCATGTCCCAGTTTTTTTAAAAAAAACAAATGAACTCCGTATCTGATTGCTGTTATAGCCCATTCAACTGCTCAAATCACTTCTGGCTTTCAACTGCATTACAGCTGATCAGTATCCCAATTCTGATCTTTGTCTCACATCCCTCTATCTTTAATGCATCTAAAACCTATTAACTTCAGTTTTTAATGATTGAAATGGAGACCAGCATCAGCAAGCTTTAGGGGTAAAGTTGAATCGTATAATGCAGAGGGAGTCATTACATTTAAGGCTACGAGCCTGAAAGCTAATGAACAAATGCTGTACAGTGGGTTAGTGTAGCTAGGCCAGTGTAGGCTCAATAGTAAAAGAAGACTCTATGACTCTAATTTCAAAAGGAGGATGCTTGAGAATTGTTGTGGTAGAAAAAAAAACAATGAATGCCTTTTTACGCTAAACAAATAGTAGAGAGCGTTCACAAAAACATTTGAGACTTTAGATTAGATTCCCTACAGTGTGGAAACAGGCCCTTCGGCCCAACAAGTCCACACCGCCCCTTGAAGCATCCCACCCAGACCCATCCCCCTATAACCCATACACCCCTGAACACTACAGGCAATTTAGCATGGCCAATCCACCTAGCCTGCACATCTTTGGACTGTGGGAGGAAACCAGAGCACTCAGAGGAAACCCGCGCAGACACAGGGAGAATGTGCAAACTCCACACAGACAGTCGCCTGAGGCGGGAATTGAACCCGGGTCCCTGGTGCTGTGAGGCTGCCGTGTTAACCACTAAGCCACCGTGCCGCCAATTCAACCTTGGTAACTGGCAGTTTCCAGAGTTAAAGGGTAAATTGTAAACTTCTCTCAATTGTGAACAAATTGCTGAAAGAGGGTGTTGAATTGGTCAAGATCCTCCTAAGTGCCTTCAATGTGTAAAGGTAAATTCAAGCATTTCTCCTACCTAGAGTGGTGGGAGAAAGAGAGGGTGGAGGGTGCAAGTTTTATTTTCAGTATAGAGCAGAGTGGAGATTTGGAAATATTCACTGCCTCTTTATTTCGAAAGAAAGCTGCCCAAAGTAATACAAACTTTACAATGCCTAGCTTCATCCTAGTGTGTACAAATCCTTTTTAGTGAATATAATTAAGAAATATTATATCCTTGCACTAAATTATTTTAAACTATTAGGTACCAACATATCAGCTCCTTGCAGTTTTCCCTCAAACAACTTTACTGAATGCTACTTTAATTAACCATTATATCTCCTTTTTAATGGTAGCCTCCAGGATGTTGATTTGGTGAATAGAGGATCTTGTAGCTGACATCTTTATCTTGATTCGCTGTAATTTCAGTCTCTATCACTTGTTTATTGAGGTCAGTTTCATCCCAACATAGCCCAGAGATTCATCTACATATTCATTAAACCGTATCTCTATTTTCAGAAAGTACATTTGCAGTTTGCAACATTTTAACAATATTTTTGTAACCTCACTGACTGAAAAAGTTTAACTGAAATCTTGTGTAATGGATCCAACTGCATCTGAAAAGCTTTGTTGCTGTTTCACTGCATGAACCCGGATGCCTAGCATTTCACTAAGAGCATCTTCATCTGACTACTTGCAGCTTTATGTATTCTGGAAGGTTTTTATAGCTGTGTTTCCAAAACCTTTTCCCACTGACACCACCATTTTGAGGTTTGAAAATTATCGCAACCTCTGAATGAGATTGGTGAGAGCTGGGAACGGGCTATGGGCAGTAACCTGGAGAGTGGAGGTGAGTACAGACATGAGAGACACGGGAATGAGTTGCTGTGACAGCAGCAGGTGATGAGCAGAGCACGACCACAAGTAACTCAGTTGGAGTCCAATGGTGGCAAATTGTTACCTTGGAGTTCACCACCTGCAGCCCGCCCACCCACCCCCCACTTTGGCAACCATGATGTGAAGGTGCCAATGTTCGACTGGGATGGATGAAGTCAGAAGTCACACAACGCCAGGTTATAGTCCAACAGGTTTATTTGAAATCACAAGCTTTCATAGCACTACTCCTTTGTCAGGTGAAGTGACTTTGGACCACATTCTTCTAAACCCTTCCTAATCATACACCAATCCAGATGCCTTTTAAATGTTAGAATTCTATCAGCCTCCACCACTTCCTCTGGTGGCTCATTCATCCTCTGCATGAAAACATTGTCCCTTAGGTCCCTTTTAAATCTTTCCTTTCTCAGCTTAAACCTATGCCTTAGGTTATAAACTCCAAGCCAGAAAAGACTTCAGCTATTCACTTATACATGTGCCTCATAAGTTTATAAAATTCTATAAGGTCATCCCTCTGTCTCTGACAGTCCAGGGAATGCAACCTCTGCCTATAGCTCATAACCCTCCAACCCTGGCAACATCCTTGTAAATCTTTTCCGAACCCTTTCAAGTTTCAGAACATCCTTCCTATTAGCAGGGAGAGCAGAATTATTTCTCAGAATGAACTCCAGGAAAAATGTTCAATTCTGCATTTATCATTGAAACAGTTCGAGTTGAAGCAGTCATCCACTTCCTCAAGTGAGAGAACTGAAGACAGTATTGTGTGATAGTAATTCTGAACAGGTTGATAAAGCACTTTTATGACAAGATAGATGTTCATATGTACAGACTGGATGAACGTACAATTCCTGAATCCTGTTGGAACAATGTAGCGATTTAACAATGTTTCTATTGCAGTGTTGAGAGCTGCAGTCGCTACTGAATCTAGATCCCATCACTGGGTTATAAGCAACACTTAGCAGTACTTAGGCAGGGCACTCAACCATGTAAAAGGTGGCATCTTAAATTTCTGTGGAGTACAGTTTGACTGCACAGGGATTTGAGACTATGCTGTGATTGTGGGGTTCAGCTGTTTTTATAGTCTTTTTGGAAAACAATTTCAGGGCTTCTGATGTCATTTTAAATTGGTATTTGCTGTATAGGTATGCTTACACAATTTCAAAGAATTATGCTTTTCTTAGCCAAAAATAATTGTTTTAATGGGAGTGATATTTTGCATTTGACTAACAACGATGTGAAACTTAGAATGCAGTACCTCCCTCCAGTTCTAAAGATTTTCACATTTGAAAATATTGCTCCTGACAATTTTCAAGATAGGTGTTGAGAGTATTTCAGTAGACATTGTTGTTTTTGGCTTCAAATTGTACTGTATTACCTGACTGAGTGCAACAGCTGTTAATATTCTTTTTCTTTCTTAAAAAAAAACTACTCACCTTTTCAATTGTCTTAACATATTTCTCAGAATGAGCTCCAGGAAAAATGTTCAATCCCGCATTTATCATTGAAATGATTAGAGTTGAAGCAGTCATCCACTTCCCTCTTAAGTGAGAGAGATTGTCTTCCACTGGGACAGGACATAGTTGGCACAGGTCCTGTGGGGTTTTAACAAAAATACCAACTGAGGCAGCGAGGAACTAATGAGGGACAAAAATACAAAGAGCTCCTCACTTATGCAAAAACAATTAAAATGGCAGATAGCCTCATGTTGTCCTGATACAAATCACATTAATGAACTTTCTTCCTCTTTTTTTCATAATGATCTATTTTGCGTAATGCTGGAAACTGATATCTTTTCACACTTTACTTTTTGTTTCAGGCAGCTGAATGCAGCTTGGAAATGGGTTAACATGCCTAATTCAAATGTAAAGGTAAAACTATACAGGCTGAATTTTCCCATTTACAGTACAATTGGGATGGTACTCCTGCTCGGATGGAATTTCACATTGACCCTGATTTCCAGAACCTCCCTGAGCTGCCTTGTGGATGTGACCCCTGTCCACTGCATGGCATGGAGAAGTTTTCTCTGCAGGCTCCTGATGCACACCATCCACTTCTAAATCTTTACTCACCAAATGGACATGCCTTCATGTTCTCTTTTACTGCCAGACAGAGGAGTTCCCCAAGCAAGGTCGGCTACATTTTACATCAGAGGCATGGACTGGACACTGCTGCAAACAGTTGTCCTGTAACTAGGATGTACATGGAGTCCTGATCTAAACATTTATTTTGCAGTATTTTTGGGATCCATGGATCGTGTATGTGTTGGTTGTGGACAATTGCACCCCCTTTACTTTTCAAAAATCTTTGCTGAGCTGTTTGCTGCATTTCAGCCCCATGCTCCTGATCTTTGGACATCCAGTGCAAAGGGGTATGGGCAAATTGGAGGAGCTTGTCATGGGTTTGCACCTGGGCTGACCAAGTTGACCATTAACAGGTTCAGACTGTGGACTGTGGAAGGGGCCAGAGTTGCTGAGTCTGTCCCTTTTTCTGCATCTTTGATCATTCCCGGGTACCCTTGGAGAGGGAGCGTGAGGTGTCCAACACTACTGTCAAGTGTTTCAGAGAAAGGTGGACACAGCAGCAGGTGGAGTGTCTCCTCTCCCCTTCCAAACCATCTTGATTGTGCCCCCTTCCTCCATCTTTCTCCATGCCTAGCTCTCCTTAGCTTTAGTTGTCCACATTGCCCTTGCCAGGGATTTGCCGTAATTTGATTAATTGACAGCACAGGTGACTTGTTGGAGGAGATAACAGCTGAAAAGTACCACAGGAGATGATGGGATAAAAGTCATTCAGTTGTATGAGATTACAATTCCAGAGAAGAAAAAAATAGTTACAAGTGGGATGGTGAGTGAGTTCTGTAGTGTCATTTTCTCATACAATTTTCTGCTTTTCACCTCATTAATAATGCAACCAAGCTTTTGAGCATGTTTCTCAGGGAATCATATGGTGAGGGTAGAGAGGCAGAAACATTTGCCACTGCTGGGACCTTCCTTCCTTCCACGTCTTGCAGCTTTATTTACTCAAATTGTAGTGCTCAGCCTGAAAATGCCTCCGATGAAAGGCAAGCTAGTTCCCTGCTTCCAGGACTGAAAGCTGGAGATGCTAGAAGATAAGTTGGTATGGAGGAGGGCGCTTAAATTTTCTGGCTGTTTGCCAATGGAGGTCGAAACACTATATACCCAGTCAACTGCAATAGAAATAGCCATACAATGACATATCTACCCCCTGTCTGACTGCTAGATAATTGTTCAGACCTTCCACTGTCATAAATTGTCAGCTTTTTATCTCCAAACACTAAACCAGAGGTTGGCAGCCTCAAACCAACTTGGTGCACCTTAAAGCAATGTGAAGTGGACAGACGCTGACCCTAAAGTGAGTGAAGTGAAGTAAGTACTAAAGTATGTGAGCACTAGGCAATCTGAGAACCTTCTTGTCAGCGCAATGCATGAGATGAGTGGCTGGCTCTGCATGGACCCAGGACACTGCAGAGGTATTCTGGAGCTAAAATGACTGACTTCCAATAACCACCACTACCTTCCTATGTGCCAAGTATGACACCAACCAGCAGAGAGTTTTCCCCTAATTGCTATTGATTCTAGTTTTGCAAAAGGGCCCTTGATACTCAGTCAAATGCTATTTCCATGGAACCCATATCATGTGGAAACAGGCCCTTCAGCCCAACAAGTCCACACCGACCCCCCCCCCCCCCCCCCAGGGCATCCCACCCAGACCTACCTAATCTACACATCCCTGGACACTATGGGTAATTTAGCATAACCAATCCACCTAACCAGCACACCTTTGGACTGTGGGAGGAAACCCACGCAGACACAGGGAGAACGTGCAAACTCTAAGCAGACAGTTGTCTGAGGCTGCTGTCGAATCTGGGTGCCTGGCACTGAGAGACAGCAGTGCTAACCACTGAGCCATCATCCACCCTTGATCTCGAGGGCAGTCACACTTCTCTCACTTCTCGAACTCAACTCTCTTGCCCATGCTTGGAACGAGGCTGTAATGAGGTCTGGAACTAAGTGGAACTTTTTACAATGACTTTTAATTGGAACCTAATTAAAAGGATTTGCATTGCATAAAACTGGAAGACAAAAATATTTCAGTGATAGAAAAGTTTCAAAAATATTGGAGGTGGTTTTCATTTTATATGTAATGAAGTATAAAAGACTGAATGGTAATATCAATAGGGTTCAACTTAGACTCTTACAAATAAGCCAAAAATAAATTGCACCTTTCACATGTATTAAGTATTCCAGCTGTAATCTATGCCTGTTCAAGAACTGAAACTGTTCTACATCCTGTCAAAAATCAACCTCCTCCTCACTGATAACCCATCATTAACCCAGCCCCCCCATTATGGAAAAGGAAAATTCAAGCACTATTCCCAAACGCTACTGTTAGTTTGACACAATGCCTTTAAAAGTTGCCTAACCACACAAAAAAAGTACTTCAACTATTTGTACATTAATTCCCTTACGTCTTGCATGCTGAGGTACATATTTCAAGCTGGTTTTTGTTACAATTTTTCAGTCATATTTCTACCATCAGTAATCCTGCTGTGACCATTTTATTGTGATATTTGTTGATTTGCCGTTGTAATGCTTTACTTCAACCAACAACCTGGAACTATATAAATCAAAAACGGAATGCTGCTGGAAACATATCAGTGAGTAATTTCTATAGCTATGCAAGTTATTAAAATGAGTAAGGCAGATTAGTAAAGCTATTGTAAAAAGTACAGATTATGAAGGTTTAAATTATACAGTGTTAGAAATGAAAAGCTGAGGGCTTAGAAAATTGAACACAGAACAGTACAGCACAGTATAGGTCCTTTGGCCCACGATGCTGTGCCAAACTTTTACCCTTATCCTAAGGTCTATCTAACCTCCACCCCTACCTTATACTATCATCCCTATACCCATCTAATAGCTGCTTCAATGCCCTTAATGAGGCTGAAACTACTACCCTCTCTGGCAATACATGCCACACCCCTACCACTCTCTGAGTAAAGAAACACCTTCTGACATCTCCCCTGTATCTACCTCCATTCACTTTAAAACTATGCCCCCTCGTAATAGCTACCTCCACCCTAGGAAAAAGTCTCTGGCTGTCCACTCTATCTATACCTCTGATCATTGATACAGCTTATGCTAAAGTTGTATAGAATTTTGTTCCTATCACACTCAGAGTAAACAGAGCTGGTGTCAATATTACGATAAGGATACAAAGGCACTGAAGGTGCAAAATATATTTACAAGAAAAATAACAAATATCAGGTCTAAAAATATATCAAGGGAGACAGAACATCTTGAAGCTCTTTTCTCTAAGAAAGGAAGGAAGGCCTGATGGAGGTCTGTAAAATTGTGTAGGGTTTGACATTGTACAAATAAAAAGGATATTTCCACTTGTGCAGAGAAGTTAGTAATCATAAATGTAAGATGAATATTAATAAACCCAGCAGAAAATTTAGGAGAACCTAAAGAATAGTTAGGAGATGGAACTCGTTAGTGAAAATAAAGGAAGCATACATGAATTTAAGATCAAGCTAGATACGCAATCTCTATGATAATAATGTTCAGCTTTTATTCTTTTGGAGAACTATGAATGTTCCTCCTGTGCCTACAAAAATAAAAATGTCTCCTGATCTTATCAGACCATTTCCCCAATCCACTGGAAGATTGGGGCTATTAAACAATTTAGTGGAGTAGCAAACATATTATTACATCACTCAACTGGTTAGTTGCCTCAGAGCTACTGGTTTCACACTGTAGCATGCAGCCGAGAGCCAGCGCTTGCAATGACGACTATCACAATAGTCAAAATGACTGGTAACAGCAGTGTACACCAACCACTTGCTCTCCTGATGTGTGTCAAAAATTTAGAATTGCCACTGGGAAACAACAGAGACACACTTCATTCACAATCTTAAATTGATAAATCTTCATGTTCCTCTGGCAGAGTTTTACAAACCCCAGGTTCTGCAATCCTCTGCTACGAAGTCCATTTATGCTACAAAACATTAAGAGTGGACAAAGCCCAAAACTGCTTACATTGTACAATGCAATCAAATGCTTCACTAACATAATTAAATATCAACCTACTGGTGTATTCCATTAATATTTGTAGCTCGTCAAAAGGAAGAAGGTAGCTTACATAAGGTGGAGGAAGCTAGGGTCAAGCTCAGCTCTGGAGGATTACAGGCAGGCGAGGAAGGAGCTCAAAGATGGCCTGAGGAGAGCCAGGAGGGGGCACGAGAAAGGCTTGGCAGAACGGATTAGGGAGAACACAAAGGCATTTTACACTTATGTGAGGGATAAGAGAATGGTCAAAGAAAGAGTAGGGCTGATCAGGGATAGCATAGGGAACTTGTGTGTGGAGTCTGGGGAGGTAGGGGAAGCCCTAAATGAGATTTTTGCTTCTGTCTTTATGAAAGAAATGAACTTTGTAGTGAATAAAACCTTTGAAGAGCAGGTGTGCATGCTGGAATGGATAGAGATAGAGGAAGCTGATGTGCTGAAAATTTTGTCAAACATTAAGATTGACAAGTCGCCAGGCCTGGACCAGATTTGTCCTCGGCTGCTTTGGGAAGCAAGAAATGCAATTGCTTCGCCACTTGCGAAGATCTTTGCATCCTCGCTCTCCACTGGAGTCGTACCTGAGGACTGGAGAGAGGCACATGTAATTCCTTTCTTCAAGAAAGGAAATAGGGAAATCCCCGGCAATTACAGACCAGTAAGTCTCACGTCTGTCGTCTGCAAGGTGTTAGAAAGGATTCTGAGGGATAGGATTTATGACCATCTGGAAGAGCATGGCTTGATTAAATGCAGTCAACACGGCTTTGTGAGGGGCAGGTCATGCCTCACAAACCTTATCAAGTTCTTTGAGGATGTGACTAGAAACGTTGATGAGGGTCGAGCTGTGGATGTGGTGTATATGGACTTCAGCAAGGCATTTGATAAGGTTCCCCATGGTAGGCTCATTCAGAAGGAATGGGATACAGGGGAACTTAGCTGTCTGGATACAGAATTGGCTGGCCAACAGAAGACAGCGAGTGGTAGTAGAAGGAAAATATTCTGCCTGGAAGTCAGTGGTGAGTGGTGTTCCACAGGGCTCTGTCCTTGGGCCTCTACTGTTTGTAATTTTTATTAATGACTTGGATGAGGGGATTGAAGGATGGGTCAACAAGTTTGCAGATGACACGAAGTTTGGAGGTGTCGTTGACAGTATAGAGGGCTGTTGTCGGCTGCAGCGGGACATTGACAGGATGCAGAGATGGGCTGAGAGGTGGCAGGTGGAGTTCAACCTGGATAAATACGAGGTGATGCATTTTGGAAGGTCGAAGTTGAAAGCTGAGTACAGGATTAAGGACAGGATTCTTGGCAGTGTGGAGGAACAGAGGGATCTAGGTGTGCAGATACATAGATCCCTTAAAATGGCCACCCAAGTGGACAGGGTTGTTAAGAAAGCATATGGTGTTTTGGCTTTCATTAGCAGGGGGATTGAGTTTAAGAGTCGTGCGATCTTGTTGCAGCTCTATAAAACTTTGGTTAGACCGCACTTGGAATACTGCGTCCAGTTCTGGTCGCCCTATTATAGGAAAGATGTGGATGCTTTGGAGAGGGTTCAGAGGAGGTTTACCAGGATGCTGCCTGGGCTGGAGGGCTTATCTTATGAAGATAGGTTGACTGAGCTCGGACATTTTTCATTGGAGAAAAGGAGGAGGAGAGGGGACCTAATTGAGGTATGCAAGATAATGAGAGGCATAGATAGAGTTGATAGCCAGAGACTATTTCCCAGGGCAGAAATGGCTAACACGAGGGGTCATTGTTTTAAGCTGGTTGGAGGGAAGTATAGAGGGGATGTCAGAGGCGGGTTCTTTACACAGAGAGTTGTGAGAGCATGGAATGCGTTGCCAGCAGCACTTGTGGAAGCAAGGTCATTGGAGACATTTAAGAGACTGCTGGACATGCATATGGTCACAGAAATTTGAGGGTGCATACATGAGGATCAATGGACGGCAAAACATCGTGGGCTGAAGGGCCTGTTCTGTGCTGTACTGTTCTATGTTCTATGTTCTATGAAAGTATTACAAGATTAAACAACACTGTGGCAAAGGAATATAATGTTGAGTGTTTTGCGATAAGCTTTTAGTAACTTGGACGTTAGCTGTGATAAGTAACGGAGATTCACGATTGAAGCTGTTAGAAGGTCAGTCGTAGTAAAGCTTTAAAATTACTTGCTCTAACGGTGAATTGCCCAACCTGTTGTGTTCTTAAACACAATCAAGCAACTTATATAGTCATTTTTCTTGTAACAGTAAGCACGGTTTACCAAATATAGTGAATGCAGTACCACAATTTCTTACTGAAAAATAGGTCTTATTTAAATTGCAGCATAATCATAAAATGTACCTTCATTCTAATTTCCACTTTGGTAAAAGCAGCAACAACAGTTAAAATAGCTTCATTTTCTGCCCCAGGTTTAAGTACCCAGGATTGGAAAGGCATATTGACATGATATCTCTGTATCAGAGTGAAAATATTGAATGTGTCCATTTTAAAGGACAATATCTGTTCCCCTGGCTCAAATGTGATGCTGTGAATGCCATCCGTCCTCCAGTGTTTTTCTAAAATGAAAAATAAATATATTACTCTGGGTTTGAACCTTCTTGTTACAGTGAAGTCACACCACCAGAGATGAAAGTGGAGCTGAGCCCTTTTTGATTGAAGATGGGTATCAGATGGTATATTGCTGGCAACAGCCAATTAAACCACTACCCCAAGAACTGCCACCCAATCACCAGGACAAGAGTGCCACCACTAACTGCTGAGACTGCACCTCCAGGAACAGAATATGTCAATGACAGAACTCAAGTCAGAAGAGTTGGATTGGGGGGGGACATGTCCTGGGAAATGATTTGGGCATGGAGGAGGTGATTGTGATAAAGGAGGAACTTCTATCAATGGAGCTCACTGAGAAGCATGCAGTGGTTACTAACTTTGCACAGTGCAGCAAACACTTAAATGTCCTCAAGGTGAGTGGCCATACTGCCCCAATTCCGGTCATTGGCGCTTTGACGTAGTGGTGGGGAGATCTTGTACTCCCCACCTGATGGCTTCCCATGCTCTTTAGCCAGCATCCCCATTTCCCAGTCCAGTTCCAAAAGGCTGGGAATAATCACCTATTATATTCATATGGAAAAGTGGCAAAAGAGTCTCTGGTTATGGATTGCGCCAGAGTGGCAAGCAGGAATTGTGGGGGCAAGGATCGATTCTGCGTGAATGTTTGACAATGAACATGAGGTGCTGGGTGGCTTAATAAAAAATTGTAGTAATGATGAAAGAATTACAATGCTGACATACTGCATCCCCTCCCACCAAATGACTGAAAAGGCCTGACTGAAAAATGTTTTCTGGAAACATTGAACTCTGCGAGGGACAATTCGATGAGTACACAGCTTCACTCCAATGATATGATGACAGATGAAGAAATAACCCTGACCACAGCAAAGAAAATTAAGACTCTCTCCTCTGGGAGGGCCCATTCCAATTCACTCTGCTGGCAGGTTTGAATCTGGCTCTAGATTTTACATTGCTTGGTGCACGGTATGATTTTTTTCTAAATTGTTCACCATGTGAATTTGATACCTCGTTGATTCCATCGAGCAGGCTTAGGCTGTTCAAAGAACAATGCTTTTGAAGGGAGTTTGAGTGTGATTCCTGCAGGCAGTGCATGACGGTTTTCACCTTCCTTTTCATCTGGGGTGGGACTGTCTTCCTTGGTTGACTCTGGTGGATAGGGAGCAGATTCCAATCCTGTATCTTTCAGCTAAAATGAATGTAACATGTTTATTCATTAGTAATAATGTTTATACTATTTATGGCGTGCTTTTTAATATGAAGCACTCAAGTACTAGAAGTCAGTTGATGTATGTTTTCTTGATTATTCGGATCTTTTATACAACTATAACTGGAGAGCTGAAGTTTCCACCTGGTTTTCTGCTCACATTAGTATAATCTGGGCAAAAATCTATATTTTTTTAAAAATCAAGAAATTTGAAACCTAAGTGAATTATGCCCATAACCACTCAAGCTTTTGCAATCTTTGATGCGGTTCAAAGAACATTTAGTCTGAAACAGTGTCCCAAAAAAATGACTGTCAGATCAGTGTGGTAAACTTCCACCAATCACACCCATCCAGAAGGTGTGGAAAGGGACTAGTTAGTCATGTTGCACCTAGAATTTCAGACACACAAACACTTGTGGCTCAACATTAACCCAGTGTTAAACAGCTGCAGCTGTAGTGACCAACAATCAATTGAAAGCTCACTCAAATTGAAGTTGCAATTAGTGATAATGGGAACTGCAGATGCTGGAGAATCCAAGATAATAAAATGTGAGGCTGGATGAACACAGCAGGCCCAGCAGCATCTCAGGAGCACAAAAGCTGATGTTTTGGGCCTAGACCCTTCATCAGAGCTCTGATGAAGGATCTAGGCCTGAAATGTCAGCTTTTGTGCTCCTGAGATGCTGCTTGGCTGCTGTGTTCATCCAGCTCCACATTTTATTATCTTGGATTCTCCAGCATCTGCAGTTCACATCATCCTTGGTATGATATTCAGCTGTACTTCCACAGCTTCCTGGCTAAAATTCATGAGCTGGAATGGCTCAGGTGAAGCAAAGATCTGGTATGCGCATAAAATAATATTTTTTACAGAATGCTTTAAAAGTAGATTTTCATATGAAATATCATGTTTATCAAAAATACACAAACTTTAATTGTTTATGTGGTAAATGTTACTGTTTCTTTATTACTGTTTTGTATTTGTTGACAGCTAGGGTTTGGTGAATTGTCAAATGGGGCAACACAGTGGCTCAGTGGTTAGCACTGCTACCTCATAATGCCAGGGGCCCGGGTTCGATTCCAATCTTGGGTGACTGTGTGTGTGGAGGTTGCACTTTCTCCCTGTGTATGTGTGGGTTTCCTGCAGGTGCTCTGGTTTCCTCCCACACCCCAAAGATGTGCAGGGTAGCTGGACTGGCTATGCTAAATTGCCCATACCTCCCAGGGATGTTTAGGTTAAGTTAGGTGGGTTAGACAAGGGAAATTGAGGGGTTGGGGAATGGGTCTGGATGGGATGCTGTTCAGAGTGGTGGTATGGACTTGTTTGCTGAATGGCCTGTTTCTACACTGTAGGGTTTCTATGATGATTTCCAAGTGTTAAAATGAGGTTTTTTGAAAAATTGTCCAAGCCTGTGTTTCTCAAACTGTGTTCAAGTTTCTGAATTGAATGTCTGAAACTATGCAGCTCCAATCCACTGATTATATCCTCTTCGTGAGCAGAGCTGAACACAGGGAAAACCTGATTTTACTATCATGCGGAGCAAAAACCAGAAACACCTTTTTATTTAATGTATTTACAATTTCACTACACATGATACATCAAGATAGTAAGTTCTCACCCCTGCCACCACCCCTGTGCCACTTCATTTTGAAATAAAACTATTTCTACTAGGTATCACAAAGGTAGATGTAACTACTGAGAAAGGGTCACCAGACCCAAAACGTTAACTGTTTTCTCTTCCACAGATGCTGCCAGACCTGCTGAGCTTTTCCAGCAACTTTGTTTTTGTTCCTGATTTACAGCATCCGCAGTTCTTTTGGTTCTTGTAACTACTGAGTACTCATTATGAACATGGATGAGAACCTGGAAGTACTACTAACTTATATTTTCAAATGCATTCATTAACAATGGCAGCTGATACAGTCTAAAATGACTGCTCATGTAAACAAAGTAGCTTCTAAGAGAGACAGAGACAGAAACAGGTCCATGGAATGTCACACCTATAGATGTGAAGAAAATCTCAAACAATAACTCTTCAAAGGTGGCAGAGGACAATCAAAACAGACTGGACTAAGACCTCTAGGGACTACAAAGATAATGAAATGCTGACCCCTGTGTATAATGTCCCTAACTATGAACAGACACATTTTGTGTTTACCCTTTGAAGGGTACAGGGCATAAAATGCCACTTTCAACCCTATTTGTGAGTTAATGGGACTGAATCTACTCGTGTGTGCCAGGAAGCTCTGATGAAGGGTCTAGGCCCGAAACGTCAGCTTTTGTGCTCCTGAGATGCTGCTTGGCCTGCTGTGTTCATCCAGCTTCACACTTTGTTATCTTGGATTCACCAGCATCTGCAGTTCATTATCTCTGAGCTAAAGCTGGGTTTGAGTATCAGCATGCTGTAAAAGTCACAGTTAATGAATTATACCATTGTCATCCCTGTGTTGTAGGTAGATTGTCTCACTGAATACTAGCAGCCTCCAATTTAGTAATCCAGACAAAAGAAAAAGGATAACAAAAGGAATTTCTCTCACCCTGAATTCTGGAATTCAGTCCTAGTTTAAAGAAATCAACCAACAAAATCTCAGCCAACCTGCAAAACTAAGAATCTTGAAATTAAATGCTCAAGTACCAATGCCAACACTGTCAAAATCTCCACTATATTGACCAAAATGTTTAAACATCCACACTTCACAAGCATTTCAGAGTCTGGTCTGTACATTTCTTTCTTAAACTCTCATCTTTTTAGGCCAACTTGTAATTTCTAATCCATGTGTTTTGTATTACTAATTATTATTGCATGTGGAAAGTAATAAACTCATTCTCATTTTAACTCAGGAAAGCCTTGTTAAATTGACTCCTTTTAAAACACAAGTGCTTTTGAGTCAAAAATAAAGGTATCCATGAGGGAAGGAATCCTTTACAAATAAACTTCATTGTGACCAAATGAGAAGTGCATGAATGAAGAAGTTGAAACCAGTTCATCCCTTCTCATCTAGGTTTTGATGACTTGGAATACCAGTCTGGAACCACAACAAATTGGGGAACCTCATCCTAGATCTGGGCACAACAGCTTGCTGCATCTCTTGAAATAAAATCATTGTATAAACAACATTAGGATGTTGTAATATAAAACTAGAGATTTACCTGGACAATTCTCCACCCTTTAACAAACTTGGGCTGAGGTGGCAACTTCAGTACGTCAAAATAATATACTCCTCCCAGTGGTGTGTACTGATTAAAGTCAACAATGCTCGTATCGATTGCCTCAAATGATGTCTTTTCTAGATGGACAAAAATGTGCAATAAGTTGCAACGGACAACATAATTCCTTTATCAGGCATTGCAAAAATATTATGTGAAAGGCTTAGTTATTTTAATATTTCTCCTTGGGATATAGCTGATTGCTGGCAATTCCTTAATTATTGCACATTTATAATTGTCATAACAACTCCATGACTTACTAGGCTATCTCAAAACATAGTAAGAGTTAGCAACATAATGTAGGACTGGGGTCATGTCTGAGCAGAATGTGTGAGTAGAGGAGACAATATTTCCTCCCTAAAGTCATTAGTAATCCAGTAGTACTGCTATGACAACCCAGCAGCTTTTATTCCTATTTCTCCCATTTTATCAGGCCAAAGGAACCAAAACTAATCAAATTCAATTTACAATTTGCTATGATGCTAATTGAACTGATGCCTCTAGACTGCTAGTCTGACAGCATAACCCTGTTGATTGAAATAGCTCTCCATGAAGATTAACAATGTATCAATTTTCTACAGACTAAGCCAATTTAGAAAACAAAGCAAAGTTGAAATAAAAACAGAAATTGCTGAAGGAATTCAGCAAGACTGGCAACATTTGTGGAGAGAGAAACTGAGTTAATGTTTTGATGCCAGATACTCTTCTTTGGAATGGAGGCTTTTAAAAAGGGTTTTAAAAGTATTGCTTAATCCCAGGGAGTATTAAAATGCTTGAAAATAAGAATTTTCAAAAAATGAATTATCTAATTCAATTGGAAGTTACTCCAGCAAAACCTATTATCACGCCAATCCTGATCACTCGCCTTGTTATACAACCCTTCCTAGCTCCCTTAAGTTTAGCCGGCACTCAGTTGGCTGTAGAATGCTCACAACTGTTCAGCTGGCTTCATCGGTTCTAGCTAGACATCATAAAGTACATCAAAATTTCATTCTCCTCAGCTCAAACTACCCATTACTCCAGGATCATCCACCACAAACCAGTTCCATAAGTCTCAGCAGCAACCCTAAATTGCAGCTGATGATATGCCTCCAGCAAAATTGCCAGAGATGAAAATTGCCTGATGCCAAACTCCATGAGGTTTTTCCTACTCCTATATTCAAGCTTGATGCAGAAAGACCTAGAAGATTCCATCCCAAATACAGAGGTGCCAAAACTCTTGCTGAATTGTCATGACTTTCCATCTCCTATCTTCCTTTAAAATGTTCCCTGAAGTACTCCTTTGACTAAGACATTGAAATTCCCTTCTTCAGGTTGGCAAGAAAATGCTTTGGAATTTTTCTTCTCAAATTAAAGATGCCAAGTGAATTAGTAAGACAAGTTATTACTATTGCTGAATGAGGTGTTTTTCTCAGATCTGATAGCAATTCCAGAATCTGTTGTGCCACCAGAATCTGGACAGCCAGTTTTTTTTTTGCACACAAATGATGACATTTAACCCAAGTAAGTAGTTGAGCATACTCAGTGTCGTATTGGTAATGATTCTGTTATTGCCATTTACAGCTCCCCTAGACTTGTCTTTTGAATCATTACTTGTCCTACTACTGGTTTACAGAATCATACTTTCAGTCATTTATATCACTCCTACCAATTACATTATCATGGGCCACCTTTTAGTTTCCCCATTCACCCTCGTCAACCCAACCCCCTTTCCTTGTCACTGCACTTATTTAAAATGTAATTCGTCTCTTTACCATAGAAACAAACCATCCAGAAATCAATAAAATGGTGCCATTGTAGTTACCTGAACAGATGACCATCTGTTCACAATTTTAAAATGCTCAGCAGATGAACATTCAAGCACGCTAGGCATGTGTTCAGGTAACTCCAAAGGTTCAATAGATGTCTGATCCTAAATTGATATAAAACTTTCAAAGCACAGGGTCCAGATGATACACTAATACCTAATTCTCAATACTTTTGAAAACAGGTGAGAACTTTATCCACTTTTAGAAAGTATTCTAACATATCTGAACATAATTCAGGTGAATGATGATTATTTGCCTTTAGGAATAGAGACATCCCTATCATACAGAATCTAATTGTAGCATATAAAGTTGAGAAGGCTTTCAAAAGGTCCATGACTCCATAACAGGGCTCCCCCTCAAGATTCAGAGCTCACTGACTTCATAAAATCATTGAATCTCTACAGTCCAGATTGGGGCCATTCAGCCAATCTAATCTACACCGATTCTCCAAAGAGCATCCCACGCAAACCCATTTCCCCAACCCGATGTTTATCATGGCTAATCCACCTAGCTTACACATATTTGAACTCTGGGAGGAAACCAGAGCACCTGTAGGAAACCCACATATACAAGGCAAAAGGTGCAAACTCCACCCAAACAGCCCCCCCCCCCCCCCCCGCCACCCACCAAGTCCCTGGCCCCATGAGGCAGTGATACTAACCAGTGTATCACCATTCCACCCGAAAATGTACAGTACAGAAACTGGCCCTGTCAGCTGAACTGCTCAATGTCAGTATTTGACCTCCACTTGGCCCACCTCGCAACTTAGGTATTCTCTCCCTCTCAGCATTACCTTCTACCCCTTTGTCCCTCACCTCAAAGGGCTAAAAATGTCAATGAAATGTCCTTGACCAACAGCTTAAGGAGAGTACTGTGGGAGGCAAGGGGTTAAATAGCTGGGGCCTTAACAGATATCTTTGCATCCTCTTTTGCCTCAGGGGAGGTTCCAGAGGATTGGAGAATGGCCGATGTTGTTCCTTTGTTTAAGAAGGATAACAGAGATAATCCAGGTTATGACAGGGCAGTGAGCCTGATATCAATGATGGGAAGATGTTGGAGAAGATACTGAGAGACAGGATTTATTCACATTTGGAAGCAAATGGACTTGTTTGTGATAGCAGCATGGATTTGTGTGGAGAACGTCATGTTACACCAACTTAATTGAGTTTTCTGAGGAGGTGACAAGAACGATTGATGAGAGAAGGGCAGTGGATGTTGTCCACATGAACTTTAGTAAGGCACTCGATAAGGTATCTCATAGCAGACTGATACAAAAGATACAGTCTAATGGGATCCGGTGTGAGCTGGCTAGATGCATACAAAACTGGCTTTGTTACAAGACAAAGAGTAACAGTGGAAGGCTGCTTTTTGGAATGGAATTCAGTAACTAGTCATGTTCCGCAGGGACCAGTGCTGGGACGTTTGTTGTTTGTAATATATATAAATGACCTGGAGGAAAATGTAGCTGGTCTGATTATTAAGTTTGCAGATGATAGCACAATTGGCAGAATTGCAGATGTTGAGAAGGATTGTCAAAGGATATAGTGGGATAAAAATGGATTAGAGATTTGGGTAGAGAAATGGCAGATGGACAAATGCAAGGTGATATATTTTGGAAGTTCAAATTCAGGTGCAAATTATACAGCTGAATGGCAGATGACACTAAGCTGGGCGGCAGTGTATGCTGCAAGGAGGATGCTAAGAGGTTGCAGAGTGACTTGGACAGACTGGCTGAATGGGCAAATACTTGGCAAATGTAATGTAATGTGGATAAATATAAGGTTATCCACTTTGGTTGCAAAAGCAGAAAGGCACATTGTTATTTGAATGGTAGCAGTTTAGAAAAAGGTGAAGTGCAACAAGACATGGGTGTCATGGTTGAGCAGTTGCAGATGCAGCAAGCAGTGAAGAAAGCTGATGGCATGCTGATCTTCATGGCGAGGGGATTTGATATCGGAGTAAGAATGTCTTGCTACAGTTATACAGGACCTTGGTATTGTGTGCAGTTTTGATCTGCTAGTCTGAGAAAGGACATTCTCGCTATTGAAGATTCACCAGACTGATTCCCAGGGTTGCAGTTCTGGCTTATGAGGAAAGACTGGATCATCTGGACTTGTATTCACTGGAATTTAGAAGAATGAGGATGGTATCTCATAGAAACATATAAAATCCTGATGGGAGTGGTCAGGCTAGATGCGGGAAGAATGTTCCCGATGTTGGGGACGTCCAGAACTAGGAGTCACAGTCTAACAATAAGGGATCAGCTACTCAGGGCTGACATGAGGAAGAATTTCTTCACTCGGAGAGTTGTGAATCTGTGGAATTTTCTCCCACAGGAAGCTGTTCGGGCCAATTCATTAGGTATGCTCAAGAGGGAGCTGGATGTGGCCCTTGCAGCTAAAGGGATTAAGGGGAATGGGGAGAAGGCGAGAATGGTATACCGAGATTGCATAATCAGACATAATCATATTGAATGGCATTGCAGGCTCAAAGAACCAAATGGCCTACTCCTGCACTTAATTTCTTCTCTAAAGGCATAGCATAAATGTAGAACTGTCTCCCCAAAGAAGCTATGAAGAATGGTTTCAATAAAAAAACTGATAAAACATAAAAGTGATCAATTTTATTTGCTAGGCCAGGGTGAGAGAATGAAAATGGATAATTAGAATTAAGGTACAGATCAAGCTAATTGAATGGTGGAACAGGCTTAATGGGCTCATCCTGCTCCAAAGTTTTGAGTCTGTAGGCAAGCACAAGAAAGAATAAGTGACCTTATCACTAGACTAGCAATCCAAATCCCAGACTAATGTTCTGAAGACCTGAGTTCGAATTTCACCATGGCCAAAGAGGAAATATACAATCAATAAATATCTTGAATAAAGGACTAAGCTAATAGAACTCAAAGAACAGCACAGTACATGAACAGGGCTTTCGGTCCACCATGTCTGTGCTACCATACTGACAATTCTAAACTAATCCCATCTGCCGACACATGGTCCATATCCTTCTATTGCCTGTCTGATCTGCTATGGTTTCTGGCACTTCCTACCTGATATTTCAGATTTCCCACATCCATGGTATTTTGCTTTTTGTATCCTTGGTACTCTGTTGATTACTAGGTTATCAGTTTCATAATCTGATGTCATTAGATTTCAAAAGGTATCTGACTTTTGGTCACAATTCTCTGCCAATTTCACTCTCAGTAACTTGATGTGACGCTTGTCATTCAGTTGTATAAGTCAATTGTTGGACACTGCCTTCTGTCTCACCAGCAAATTTGATTCTATCTTGTACAGCAAACAATTAATTCATCGACTTACTGTTGCCAATGCCATGGCCAAGCTTAATAGCATATTATGAAATGCCTTGCATAAAACAAACCTGACTGCCCTGGCCAACCCATTGTCTCTGCCTGCTCCTGCCCCACTGAACTTATATCCGTTTACCTTGACATTGCTTTTACCTCCCGGTCCAGGAACTCCCCACCTATGTCTGGGACACCACCCACACCCTTCACCTCCTCCAAGGCTTCCAATTCCCTGGTCCCCAACACCTCATCTTCACTGTGGACATCTAATCCCTATACACTTGCACTCCCCACGCAAATGTTTAAAAGCCCTTTGCTTCTTCCTCTCCCGCAGGCCCAGTCAGTCTTTCTCCACCAATATCCTCATCCGCTTAACTGAACCTGTCCTTACCCTTATCAACATCTCCTTTAAGCCCTCCCACTTCCTGCAAACTAAGGGAATGGCCATGGGCACCTGCATGGGCCGAAGCTATGCTTGCCTCTTTGTAGGATACGTGGAACAGTCCCTCTTCCACTGGCACTAGCCCCCAGCTCGTCATCTGCAACATCGATGATCGTATCGTCGCTGCCTCATGCTCCCACAAGGAGCTTCTACAGCTCATCAACTTTACTAACACTTTTCACTCCAACCTCAAATTCACCTGGACTATCTCCGACACCTCACTCCCTTTCCAGACCCCTCTGTCTCCATCTCTGGTGACTGCCTCAAAACTGACATCTATTTCAAGCTCACCGATTCCCACAGCTACCTAGACAACACCTCCTCTCACCCACCTTCCTGCAAGAATGTGATCCCCTACTCCCAATTCCTCTGCCGCCACCACGTGTGCTCCCAAGATGGGATGTTCCACTCCCAAACATCTCAGATATCCTCTTATTTCAAGGACCATAACTCACTGCTTCTGGTGATCAAAAATGCCTTCCAGTGCATCTCCTGCGTTTCCCACACCTCTGCTGTCACATCCCCTTCCCCCCACAAAAATAAAGACAGAATCCTCTTTGTCCTCAAATATCACCCCACCAACCTCCACATCCAGTATATCATCCTCCGCCATCCACAATCCAACCCCACAACCAAAGAGATATTTCCCTCCCCACCCCATAGGGACCACTCTCTCCATGATTCCCTCGTCCGCTTCACACTCTGCACTAACCCACCGTCCCTGTCACCTTTCCCTGCAACTGCAGGAAGTGCTACAATAAAAGGGAAGAAGAGTCCTGACCCAAAACATCAACTTTGCTGCTCCTCTGATACTGCCTGGCCTGCTGCATTCCTCCAGCTCCACACTTGGTTATCTCCGACTCCAGCACCAGCAGTTCTTGCTACCTCTGCCTTGCATAAGTAACACTTTTGCTGTTCACAGACTTCAGAACCTCATGCCAACATTCCTCATTATAAATTACTGTATTATTAACTCCCATTCAATTTTGTTATGTAAAATGTCCCAGCTGTTGTATGCACTAGTTGCCATTAGGTGGCTGCACACAACAAGTTTTTGTTCTCTTCTATTCCATAACTATCCAGCCTACCAAAAGAATGCAGGTATACCGATTGACAGTATATGATAGTGAATTAATTCTGGCACTGCGACAGTCAATCAGAGAATGCAGTCTCTCTCTCTTATATTGGATTCAGGTTGCTGTCAGACAGTCTTTGCCCCCTCTTCTGCTTCCATCACTCTCAGTCCTGTTACTTGCATCCTAACATATATTTTTGAGTCAGTGTCATCCTACTCTTTTCTGTCTTCATCTTGTTTTGCAGTGACAGGGAGTGTGAATGGAAGAAGGGGAAAGGAGCTACTGAGGGCTACAGGCTGTGACGAAGGTTGCCAGAGGAGAATAATGAATGATGGGAACAATCTACCTCATCAAGGGGTTTCATTGCATTGGAATCATACATAGAGTCATTGAGATGTACGGCAATGCAAACAGACCAACTCATCCATGCCAACCAGATATCCTATATCACTCTAATCCCATTTGCCAGCACTTGGCCTGTATCCCTCCAAAATCTTCCCATTCATATTCCCATGCAGATGCCTTTTAAATATTGTAATCGTACCAGCCTCCACCACTCCCTCTGGCAGCTCATTCCATTCATGTACCATCGTCTGCATGAAAATATTCCCCTTTAGGTCTCTTTTAAATCTCTCTCTCTCCTTAAACCTATGCCCTATAGTTCTCAACTTCCCCACCCCAGGGAAAAGATCTTGGCTATTCACCCTATCCATGCCCCTCATGATTTTATAAACCTCTATATGATCACCCTTTAGTCTCGGATGCTCCAGGGAAAAGAGCCTCAGCCTATTCAGCCTTTCCCTATAGCTCAAACCCTCCAACACTGACAACATCCTTGTAAATCTTTTCTGAACCCTTTCAAGTTTCACAACATCGTTCCTATAGAAGGGAGACCAGAAATGCACACAGTATTTCAAAAGTAGCCTGACCAATGTCCTCCCAACTCCTATGCTCAAGGCACTGACCAATAAAGGCAAGAGTACCAACACCTTCTTCACGGTCCTATCTACCTGCGACTGCACTTTCAAAGAAGTATGAACCTGCACTCCAAGGTTTCTTTGTTCAGCAACACTCCATAGGACCCTATCATTATGTGTACAAGTCCAGCCCTGATTTGCCTTTCCAAAATGCAGCACCTCACTATTATCTAAATTAAACTCCATCTGCCACTCCTAGGCCCATTGACCCATCTGATCAAGATCCCACTGTAGACTGAGGTAAATTTCGTCACTGTCCACTACACCCCCAATTTTGGTGTCAGCTGCAAACTTATTAACCATGCCTCCTCTATTCACATTGAAATTGTTTATATTAAAAGGAATATCAATAATTATGTAAATAAATCTAATTATATTAAATTTACACAGTCATTGGTTAACATATCTGAATTTCTTGATTGATAACCAAGATAATTAACTAAGGTGAGGCACTGGCACTGTAGTAATTTCACTAGTTTAGCAATTTAGCGCCAAGGCTATTGGAAGATGTGGGTTCAAATTCTACTATGGCAGATGGTGAAATTTCAATTTGATAGAAATATCAAAATTGGAATTAAAAGCAACCCTAAGGATGGTCACTGTCCTATTGCTGTTAAGTAAAAATCTGATTCACTAATATCCTTCAGGGAAAGAAAACTGCTGTTCTTATCTGGTCTGGCCTACAGTGACTCCAGAACCACAGTAATATGATTGATGTTTAACTGATCTCTGGGCAATTAAGGATGGGCAATAAATGTTGATCTGGCCAGCAACACACACATCCCATGAAACAATTTTTAAAAAAACATACAATGGGAAGTTTCCATTCCCATACCCAGTATTTGGAAGTATATTAACATCCGCACTTTGCTACAAAGCCAAAACTCATAACTAACAACAAATACTTTCATTCCAGCTTCATTTCTTTGTTATCACATACACAAAAAAAACAGATTTTTGTAATTGTATTACTGTATCACAGTGAAATCACAAATTCTAGCATGAATTGCTATGTTGGGAGTTGTCAATATTTTCATCTGGGCTTCACCGAGTCTCCTTACTGCTTTTGTGGCTATATCTGCAGTTCATTTACAAAACTGCCCTTTGACTTTCCAGTGGCCAGAGCTTATTACCAGATATGGAGATAGCAAGAATTGCAGGTGCTGGAGTCAGAGTCAACAGAGTCAGGTCAGACAGCATCACAGGAGCATAAAAGTTAACATTTCAGGTCAGGACCCTTCTTCATAACTGGAGAGGGGGAACGGAACTCTGAAATAAATGGGGAGTGGTTGGAGCTGGGGAAAGGTAGGTGGGATGGTGATAGGTGGATGTAGACCGGGGTTCTGGAAATTGATCAGTGCGAAGGGTAGGGCAGATAGGCGGAGAGAAGACAGACAGGTTGTGTCAGGTCAAGGAGGCAAGAAGGAGGATGTGTGGGGCTGGGGAAAGGTAGGCAGGGTGGTGATAGGTGAATGCAGGTAAGGGGTAGTGGGGATTGGGCATTGGGAAGGCTGGGAGAGAATTTGGACAGGTTGTATCAGGTCAAAGAAGGAGGTTTGGATGCGGGATGAGGCCAGGGGTAGGGAGATTTTAAAACTGGTGGAATCTATATCTGAGCTAAGTCTGCTTCCTCGTAGGGTAGTGGAACAGTCCCTTTTATGCTGTTACATCAGCACCATGCTTCACCTCTTTCTCAGTCATATTGATGACTGTATCAGTGCTACCTCATGCTCTCACGAGGAGCTTGAACAGTTCATCAACTTTACTAACACCTTTCACCCCCAACCTCATTCACCTGGACCAACTCAAATTCCTGGACCTTTCTGTCTCCATCTCTGGTGACCGCCTCAACACTGACTTCAATGTCAAAACCACCAACTCCCATAGCTAAGATAACAAAGTGTGGAGCTGGATGAACATAGCAGCCCAAGCAGTATCTTAGGAGCACAAAAGCTGACGTTTTGGGTCTGGGCCCGAAACATCAGCTTTTGTGCTCCTAAGATGCTGCTTGGCCTGCTGTGTTCATCCATCTCCACACTTTGTTATCTCGGACTCTCCAGCATCTGCAGTTTCCATTATCTCTCAACTCCCAAAGCTA
Organism: Stegostoma tigrinum; assembly: GCF_030684315.1. NCBI lineage: Eukaryota > Metazoa > Chordata > Chondrichthyes > Orectolobiformes > Stegostomatidae > Stegostoma > Stegostoma tigrinum. The sequence goes on from NC_081378.1 coordinate 48,279,950, forward strand.
CCTATACACCATCCCATATGCCTCCCCTCACCCACCCTCCTGCAAGAATGCGATCCCTACTCTCAGCTTCTCTGCTCCGTCACATCTGCTCCCAAGATGGAGTGCTCCACTCCTGGATATCCCAGATGTCCTCCTATTTTAAGGACTGCAACTTGCCCCCTTCGGTGATCAAAAATGCCATCAACCATATCCCTTGCATTTCCCACACCTCTGCTCTCAAGGCCCCTCTCCCCAAAAAATAAAGACAGCGTCCCCCTGGTCCTCATATACCACTCCACCAACCCCTGCATCCAGTGTATCATCCTCTGCCATTTCTGCCACCTAAAATCTGACCTCATGACCAAAGAGATATTTCCCTCCCCAACCCTATCTGCCTTTTGTAGGGACCGCTCACTCTGCGACTCCCTGATCTGCTCCACACTCCCAACTAACCCCACCATACTTGGCACCTTTCCCTGCAACCGTAGGAAGTGCTACACCTGCTCCTACACCACCCCCTCAGTTCCAGTTAAGGCCCAAAGCAAACTTTCCCTATCTAGCAGGGGTTAGTCTGTACCTCCTCCAACCTGATCTACTGCATCCATTGCTCCTGATGTGGCCTCCTCTACATCAGTGAGACCAAGCTCAGACTCAGGGACTGTTTCATGGAGCATCTGTGCTCTGTGAACAATAATCGACAGCACCTTCCAGTTGCTAACCATTCTAACTTCCCCCTACTCCCTTGATGACATGTCTATCCTGGGCCACCTCCAGTGTCACAATGACGCCACACGCAAACTGGGCAAGCAGCACCTCATGTTCCACGCAGGAGCCTACAGCCTGTGGCCTGAACATAGAACTCACCATTTTTAAAATCTCCCCACCCCCAGCCTCATCCCACATCCAAACCTATCACCACCCCACCTATCCTTCCTCTTGCCTCCTTGACCTGACACAACCTGCCCATCTTCTCTCCCATCTATCTGCCCTACCCTTTCCACTGACCAATCCCCACCACCCTCTACCTGCACCCACCTATCACCATCCCACCTACCTTCCTCCAGCCCTATCCCTCCTCTTTCTATTTATTTCCCAGCTCCCTACCTCCTCCACAGTTCTGAAAGAGGTTCCCAACCCAGAATGTCAACTTATTATCAGACTTTGCTTTTTGATTCATTCATGCAATACAGGTGAACTTGACTAGGCCAGTATTTATTGGCCATCCCTGATACCCTTGAGGTGGTGGTAGTGAGCTAGCTTCTTGAACCACTATGGTTCATTTGGCATAAGGATATTTACATTGCTGTTTAGAAGGAAGTTCCAGGATTTTGACCCAACAACAGTGAAGGAGTGTTGACATAGTTCCACATTAGCTGTGTGCCTTGCAGAGGAGCTTTCAAATGGTGGTGTTCCCATGTGTCTGCTGCCCTTATCTTCCTAGTTTTTAAGAGATCATGAGTTTGGAATGTGCTGTCCAAACAGCCCTGATGCATTTCTGCAGGGAATCCAGAAGATGGTATGCACTGCTGCCATTGTCATTGTTTTTGTAGAACCAGTATTTATAAAGCTGATTCAATTCAATGGTCACCTCGAGGATATTATTACTGGGAATTCAGTGATGGTTATATTGAATGTCAAAGGACAATGGTTTGATGATCTCCATTAAGAGAGAATCTATGTTTCAGATTTGTGCGACGACTTGATGCCCGAGCCTGTATGTTTTCCAGATTTTGGGCATATGGACACAGATGGCTTCACTGTCTGAAGTATCGCAGATGGTACTTAACATCATGCAATCATTGGCAAATATTGCCACTTCTAACCTTATGATGGAGGGAAGGTTGCTGATGAAATAGCTGGAGATGGTTAGATTTACATACTACCCTGAGGAACACATGCAGAGCTACCCTGGAGCTGAAATGACTGACCTCCAACAACCATAACCATCTTCAATTTTACAGGTATGACTTCAACCAGGAAGAAATCTTTTTCTGATTTCTAATTATTCCTGGTATTGCCAAGGGACCTTGATGCTGTACTCAATCTCAAGCTTAAAGAGTATCATTCCTACCTCACCTTTTGGATCTAATTCTATTGTCTATATTTGGACCAAAGTTGCAATGAGATCAGAAGCTGGAGAAATCCAAACTAAGAGTCATTATGTAGGTTATTCCATTATGAGTGCCACATGATATTACATGGAATGAATCAAATTTGTTAAAGTCTGGTAACGGTGATATTTGACCACAGGAGAAGGCCAAGACGGAGCACATGTGTCCGGCTGGGTATAGATGCAAATAAAACAGCCTTGTCTTTTGGGCTGTTGTGGTGGACTCTCCTATCATTGAGGGTAACAAGATTTGTGAAGTCTGTTTCTCCTTTTAGTGATTTAATTAACCATCGCTATTTAGGGTTGGATGTAGTGGGACTGCAGAGCTTAGATCTAATTCACTGACTGTGAGATGGCTTCTCCATGCCTACTGCATGTTGTTTCTGCTATTTAGTGTAAAGGTACTCCTACATTGGAGCTTCATGAGATTGACATTTGAGCTTTAGATAAGCTTGCCGCTGTTCCAGACATGCATTCCTGCATTCTTTTTTCGACCAGGGTTGTCCTCCCAGCTTGATGGTAATGGTGGACTACTGGATATGCTAGGGCTTTCATACGGAGGTTGAATACAAATCTCCTCCATCTGAAGGCCCACTGTGCCTCAGAGAAATCATAGAATGTTACAGTACAGAAGATGGCCATTTGATCCATTACATCTGTATTGGCTTCTGAAAGAACAACCCAGCCGTATCTCCATACCTCTCTACACACACACACATATACATATAGTATATATGCATATCTCCTTTGAAACTTCCGATGGAATTAGCCTCCACCATTCCCCGAAACAACACATTCCAAATCCTAATAACTCTCTGAGTAAAGAAGTTTCTCCTCATCTCACTCCTAGCTCTCGTCAATAATCTTGAAAGTGTTAGCCCTAGTTACTGACATATTAACAAGTGGAAACAAAACTGTTCATAATTTTGAATATTTCAATAAGGTCACCTCTTAAATCTTCTTTGCTCCAAGAAGAATTAGCCCAAATTCTCAGATCACTTCTTGTACCTAAAATCCCATAATCCAGGTATTATTCTAGAAAATCTCATTTGTAGTTGCATCATGAGGTTTAAGATCCTTCCTTTAATAAGGTGTCTGGAACTGAACACAATATTCCAAATGTGATCTGACTAATGATTTGTAGTGCTGTAGCATCACTTCCTATTCTGTACCTACATTTATAAACCCAATTATTCTATAAGGCTTTATAACAACAGGTTACCTTAAAAACAGGTGGCCTTGCCTAGCCACCTTCAGAGAATTATGTACGTGAACCCCAAGGTCCCTTTGCTCTAGTACTCCCCTCGAAGTTGTACCATTGAGCCTGTATTGTCTCTGTGTTTCTTCTACCAAAATGCATTACCACACATTTCTCTATATCGAGATTCATCTGACAGGTATCTGACATTTGGCTAACTTGGTCAATGTTCCTTTGAATCACTCAGCATCAACCTCACAATCCACTATTCTCCCAAGCTCAGTATTACCTGCAAATTTAGAGATTTTGCCCTCAACGCCTATTTCAAAATCCTTTATATAAATTAAGGAAGAGCAAGAGTTCCAACACCAATCCCTGGGAAACACCACTTTCAACTTGTCTCCAGTCTGAGAAATGCCCATCTATACTTACTTTTAGTTCCCTATATTTTAGCCAAATTTTATTCCATAATACCAAGGACCAATCAACCCCAAGTATTTCTAAATTACCAACCAACCTGTCACGTGGAACCATATTAAATGCTCTCTGAAAGTTCAAATACACAACATCCACAGCACCATCCTCATCCATTGTCTGTGTCACCTTGTCTAAGAACTCAATTTGTCAGACATAACCTGCCCTTGACAAAGCAATATTGACCGTGTTGTATTAATTTAATACTGTCTCTGAGTGTATATTTTTATCAGCTATCCCCTGGTTGATGTCAAGGTAACAAGTCTGTAATTTCTTGGGTTATCCTTTGCCCTCAACTTAAACGACGGTGTTAAGTTTGCAATCATCCATTCCCTCGGTGCTAATCCTATGTTCAGACAGGCCTGGAAAAATTCTGTCAATATCTACACAATTTGCTCCCATCCACTCTCTGCAATCTAGGATGCATCCCACCCAGGACTGGAAACTTCTCTACCTGGAGTGCTGCCAGCCTTTTGCACCTCTTTACCTATTTAGTACCTCTTTCATACCCATAATCTCATACTTCAGTGAGCAGCTTACCCTGCTTATTCCTTATAGGTTCTCTATTCTCCACTGATCTTTTACTATCAATATGTTTGAAGAACAGTTTACTATTTGTTTTAGCACAGCCCAACATATTTTCCTTGAGCTTCCTCTTAGCCTTTCTTATTCCAGCATTAGCCCCGCTCATGCATGAGATACTCTACTGATTTCTATTGCTATTATTATTCTGGTATGCATCATATTGCCTGCTTTCCCCCCCCCCATATTTTCTCATTAATATTCTTAGTCATCCAGGGAACTCTAGCCTAGCTTGTATACTATTCATCTTCTCCCTGAAAGTCTTCCATTTTTTTATCTACTGTTTTATCCACTAAAATTTGTTTTCAATCAACTTGCTCCAATTCAACTTGTAGAGCTCTAAAATCTGTACTTTTCCAATCTGGGATCTTAATCCTTGACTGATTATTTCCTTTTCCAACTTAATATTGAACTTGTTTATATCACGTTTGCTATTTCCGAAATGCTCCCCCAATCTAACATTCTCTCCTTGGCTTGCCTCATTTTCTACGAGCTGATCCAGAAAGTTCTCCGGCACGCATTGCAGGAATTTCTCTTCTTTCATGCTTCACACTCCACCTTTTTTCTCCAGTCTATCCTAGAGGAATTGAAATCACCAACTATCCTAACTCTACTTGTCCTGCAGGTTTTCATAATCTGCCTACAAATGCTCTCTTCTACTTCCTCCCTACTATTTGCAGGTCAATAGTAAGTACCCAACAAGGACACCGCTCCCTTCCTGTTTCTCACCTCCAACCATACAGATTCTAATTCGGAACTGTATCTCATTTAAGGGCTATGATATTATCTTTGACCGAGCCTGCGACACCACCTCCTTTTTTTAAATCCTTCTTCATTGATCAACTCACCCCTGCCTTACAAGTGTAAATCCACCAACTATTTCAGCAAAGACATTAGTTATGCTCATCCATTTATGCTCAAGTGAAGCCCATCTCTTTCTCCTTTTCCAGAAGTAATCCTAACATCCCAAAAATCTAAACCCTTGCTCCTATGCCATCCCTCAAGTCAGGCGTTTACCCCGATCTGACTTTGCCTACATGTTGAAGCTTCTGACAGAGATGGTATTTCTGAGATTACTATCCTGGAGGTCCTGCTTTCAACCTACTCATTAACTCCTGAAATTGATCTTGCAAGTTGTCCCTCCCTATGTCATTGGTTCCCACATGAACCACAACCACTGGTTGTTAACCTTCCCTTTCCATACATGCTTTGACATTGGATCCTTTAAGATTCCCTCCTCAGCTGTGATGAGTGAGCCAACTTCTCTCAGAATCCTCCTCTGTCACTTCTCACTATCAACCTCTGTTCTAGTTGGCCAGTGTTCAGACTGCTGATCCAGTTTTGAGTCGCTGGATCTGTTCAAAGCCTGGCCCATTAGCACAGTGGCTGTATTCTCAATGTGAAGATTGCACTTCATTTCCACAAGACGAGGCAGTGGTTTTTCCTACCAATATTCCCTCAGACAGAAATATATAAGACAGGTAGATTTGTGAGGTCAAGTAGGTCTTACCCTCTTGTTGGTTCCCTCATCACTTGCTGTAGGCTCAGTTTAGCAGCTGTATCCTGTAACACTCTGCTAACTTAATCAGTATTGGTGCTAACAAGGCATTCTTGCTGATGGACATTAAAGCTCCCTGTGCCCTTGTCATACTCAGTCTTTTCTCCAAGTATTTCTAACATTGAAGAGCATTGATTCGTCAGCCAAGAGGGAGCAGCAAGTAGTAAGCAGCAGGAGGTTTCCTTGCAATATTTGATGTGATGTCTTAAGATTTCATGGGCTCCAGAGCTTATGGCAACGACTCCAAGGGCAACTCCTTCCCCATGATATACCATAGTGCCATCACCATTACGCAGCTGGCCTATATTCTCTGCACCACGTTCTTATTATCCAGAAAAAAAATTTCATACAGAAGTATATATTTCTGACTTCACATACATGAAAGGACAGCACTTCAGGTTGAGGTCCTTCAGTAACAGCCAGTGTTATGAGCAAACTTTTTCATCTTTGGTTGCCAGCTGTATCAAAAGGATTGAAAATATTTTCAAGGGAGTGCAGAAACAAGAGAGTTCCATGAGGTCACGTACACAACTATTTGAAGATAGAAGGAGAAATGAATGGATCTGCTTTAAAAAGAGGTACCTTGTATTAATAAATAAAGCACAAATGGAAGGAGTTTTGCCATTTTTTTAATGACACACTGGGTAGGGCCCACCTAGAATATTGTATTATTGTTGTGTAATTATAAGCATCACATTTACAAAAAGGATGCCAGGAAATGCTACAGAGAAGATTTACTATATATTTTCATTACCAGGAAGGTCAGCAACCAGAGAATGCAGATTTAAAACAATTAGCAAAAGGATGAGAAGAAATTGCTTTGATTCTGACCTGTGATGCTCTGGAATGTACTACATGGAAGTGTGGTGGAAGGAGATTCAGTAGTAACTTTCAAAGATGATTTGGATACACACTTGAAAAAGAGAAACTTTCAGGGCTGTGGGGAAAGGACAGACGAGTAGGACTAATAGGTATGTCAAAGAGCTGGAACAAACACAAACCAAACTGTCTCCTGCTTTATGATTCTAATTAATCTTTCCTTGCCGAATTAGAAACATAAGAGCAGATTTTCAACTTCAGGTGTCTTGTAAATACATATTAGATATTTAGTTAGAAGCTCCAAAGTCTAAATGTTGTAAAGACCCAGCACAGGTAAATGGATTGAATAACCTTCTTTGTAAATTCCATTATTTATAAAATTTGGAGTAAAACTATGAAGCCAACAAAAGAATTAAGTAGAGATAATGGGAACTGCAGATGCTGGAGAATCCGAGATAACAAAGTGTGGAGCTGGATGAACACAGCAGGCCAAGCAGCATCTCAGGAGCACAAAAGCTGATGTTTCGGGCATAGACCGTTCATCAGAAAACGGTCTTTTTTGATGAAGGGTCTAGGCCCGAAACGTCAACTTTTGTACTCCTAAGATGCTGCTTGGCCTGCTGTGTTCATCCAGCTCCGCACTTTGTTATAAAAGGAATTAATTACATCATTTCTTGAAAAAAATTGATTCATGGTTTGATGATCTGTAATATAGCTCTGATCAGATAAATTATTAGAATTTCCCTTCAACTAGTTCTGACTGGTCTTCCACTAGTAAACTTGAGGTAATTCAAAACTCTGCTGTCCATGTCTTAGCTCATAACTAATTCCAATTCCCTATCATCTCTGTACTCTCACTGACTACCACTCTAATGAAACCTTAATTTTAAATCTCTAACTCTTGTTTTCAAGGCTTTCTCCTCCCTGACTCTGCAATCTCCTCACACTCCACAACTTCTGAAATATGTTAGACTACAAAGCGGACACAAAACATTCTCAAGAGTGTTGCCGGAACTGAAGGGTTTGAATTATAAGGAGAAGCTGGATAGCTGGGACTTTAACCCCTGGAATGTCGAAGGCTGAGGGGTGATCTTATAGAGGTTTATAAAATCATGAGGAGCATTAGTAAGGTAAATGGGCAAGATGTTTTTCCGAGGGTGGAGGAGTCTAAAACTAGACGACATAGGTTTATGATGAGAGGGGAAAGATTTAAGATGCGTCCTAGGGGCAACTTTTTCACACAGAGGGTAGTGCATGTAAGGAATTAGCTACCAGAAGTGGTGGAGAGGGGTACAATTACAACATTTAAAAGATATTTGGACAGGTATATGGGCCAAAAGCAGACAAGTGGGACTTGTTCTGTTTAGAATACTAGTCAGCATGGATGTGTTAGGCCAAAGGGTCTGTCTCTGTGCTGTATGACTCTATATAATTTTGCCCTTTCAAGCATCCTCAATTTTAATCACAGCACTGATGGCTGTGCCTTCTGTTGCCTGGGTCTTAAGATATAGAAATGCCTCCCTACACTTTTCTACGATCCTACCCCATTTTTCTCCTTTAAGGCATTCCTTATAACTACCTCAACCCATCTATCTTAAATATTCTTAATATCTCTCTTTGTGGCTTTATATCATATTTTGTTTATAATGGTCTGCAATGTGGCTTGGGACTTTTATTGCAACTAAGTCACCATAAGTAGTTGCTGTTATACTTAACCATTCCTCACCACCAGCATACCACTTACTTTCTCCTAATGCTCTTGAAACAAATACTTCTCTTCGAAATTTTGCTACATATGCAAAGTTGGAAATTTCTGAACACATTACATCTGCATGAAGTGCAGTTATTTGCATCATGACCATGTTTTGACATATACAATTCCCAGGATCAAAGTATCTTGGTTGATTTGCAGCTCAACTCCACTTTTGAATTATTGATCCATCTTCCTTGCTTCCCTGCCGAGACAAAGCCTATCTTGCTTAGTCCTGAACATTTTAATTTACGACTCAACACCCACTCCTCCAAAATTAATTACAGCATTTTGTGGTATCCTGTTTTGATGTTGATTTCCAAACTTTTTAAAACAAAAGTTGCATTCAATAACTTCTTGAAACTGAAAAATTGCATGTGATTTACTTCCCATCATAAATGAGTTCTGTATTTGGTAACTTTGCATCAATATCGTCGGCAATTCGTTCTACGCTTGGTGATCTGCTTCTCAATTCTGTTTCCTCCTTGGAACTGGCACTTATTGCACTCTACAAAATAGTAAAATATTAGTTACATTTTATGAAGATTAATGATGGTAATGAAATTGGTGTGAGAGGCAACGACCTAGTGGTATTATTGCTAGAATCCAGAAACTCAGCTAATGTTCTGGGGACTCAGATTTGAATCCTGCCATGGCAGATGGTGGAATTTGAATTCAATAAAAAAAACTCTAAAATTAAGAATCTACTGATGACCATGAAGCCATTGTCAATTGTCAGAAAAACCCATCTAGTTCACTAATGTCCTTCAGGGAAGGAGCTCTGACATCCTCACCTGTGTGGCTTATATGTGACTCCAGACCCACAGCAATGTGGTTGACTCTCAACTGCCCTCTGAAATGGCTTAGCAAGCCATTCAGTTGTACCAATCACTACAAAGTCTCAAAAAAATGAAGGCGGATAGATCACCTGGCATCGATATAGGCACTGGAAAAGACAATGGCAGAAATAGCCCTGTCAAACTAGCAAAGCCCTCCTTACTAACATCTGGGGGTTGGTTACAAAATTGAGAGCGCTGCCTCACAGACTAGTCAAGCAACAGTGTGACATAGTCATACTCACAGAATCATATCTTACCAACAATGTCCCAGACACCACAATCATCATCCCTGGATATGTCCTGTCCATTGGCAGGATAGACCCAGCAGAGGTGGTGGCACAGCGGTAAACAGTTGGGAGGGAGTTGCCCTTGGGAGTCTTCAATGTTGACTCCAGACCTCATGAAGTCTCATGGCTTTATGTTAAACGTGTTTTTCTTGAATTTTTTTAACAAATCTGTTACAATGCCAAAATAGGTTTTAGTTAAGATCCTTCAAATAAGCATAGATTCCGAAGTAACTATAGATCCACCTATATACACAAAAAAAATCATTAAAGAAAAAGTATCAAATTAGTTTCAGACAGTAAAAGCAGCCTTCCATATCATTGCAGAGAGAAATGAATCAGCTAAGTATTTAGTTAATTGGCAGTTAATACAGTGCAGCTGGCAAATGTTACTTGAATACAGTATCCATTATGAAATGCCTCAAGAAGGAAGATAGGAAAGTCTGGGAAAAATATCATGAAAGATGGCAGGGTGGACCACAAGCCTGTCCACCTCTGTCACTCAGTGATATGTTTAACTTAATTGGAAATACATTGAAGTTGCTAAAGCAAGCTTGAACTGTATAAAGGTGCTGTACCAGAGAGCCAAATACAAAGGGATAACACAGCAGCGCTGACCAGTAGTAATCAAAGCTGGGTGCATGCGCTATAAATTTAAACTGTATTAAGTTGAGACATTCTGAAGCTTTTTGTGTGTGCCTTATTGCTTTGAAGAAACAAATGTTACCTGACACCATCCCCTAACTCGGATTCTCATTGGAAAATATATGAGATCTAACAACTGATTAATCAGTACTACACCATGCTGAACAACACTGAGAGGAAGCACTGAGCATAGTAAGAGCACAAAATGTACTCTGGATGGGGGATTTCACTGTCCACGATCAAGAGTGGCTCAGTAGCAGTACTAAATCGAGCTGGTCTGGTCCCAAAGGTTAGCTGCTGGACTGGGTCTGTGGCAGGTGGTGAGGGAACCAACAAGGTGGAAAAACATACTTGATATCATTCTTGCTAATCTGCCAGCTGCAGACAGATCTGTCCATAACGGTATCATTAAGAGAGACCACCACACAGACCTTGAGGTGTTAACCTGGTGAAGCTACCAAACAGGACTTGCATGCCAAACAGCATAAGCAGCACGTGATAGACAGCACGAAGCAATTCCACACCAACAAATTCAGATCTAAGCTCTGCAGTGCTGCCACATCCAGTCATGAATGGGGGTGGACAATTAAACAACTCACTGGAGGATTAGGCTCCACAAATATCCCCAACCTCAATGATGGAAGAGCCCAGCACATTCATGAAAAAGATAAGGGTGAAGGTTTTGCAGCAATCTTAAGCCAGAACTGCCATACTGATCTCAGCCTCCTATGGTGGTTCCCAGAATTAAACATGAGTCTTCAGCCAATTTGATTCATTCCGCATCACATCAAGAAATGGTTGGAGACACTGCTTACTGCAAAGGTATGGAACCTGACAACATTCCGGCAAGAGCACTGAAGACTTGTGCTTCTGAACTTGCTGCCCCTCTAGTCAAGCTGTTCCAGTACAATTACAATTCTACCCAAAATGTGGAAAGTTGTCCAGGTATGTCCTGTACAATAAAAGCAGGACAAATCCTACCCGGCCAATTACCGTTGTATCAGTCTACCCTTGATCATCATTACAGTGACAGAAGGTGTCATCAACAGTCCTTTCAAGCAGCACCTGCTCAGCAATAACCTGCTCAGTGACGCCAAGTTTGGGTTCTGCCAGGGCCACTCAACTCCTAACGTCATTGCAGCCTTGGTTCAAACATGGACAAAACAGCTGACTTCCAGAGGTGAGGTCAGCAGGACATCAAGGCAGCATTCAAATGAGTGTGGCATCAAGGACACCTGGCTAAACTGGAATCAACGGTGATCAGGGCAAAATCTCTTTACTGATGATCGAGGGTAGACTGATACAGCGGTAATTGGCCCAGTTGGATTTGTCCTGCTTTTAATGTACAGGACATACCTGGACAATTTTCCACATTGTTGGGTAGTATTGTAATTGTACTGGAGCAGCTTGGCTAGAGGAGCAGCAAGTTCAGAAGCACAAGTCTTCAGTGCTCTTGCCGGTATGTTGTCAGGGCCCGATGGTTAGAGTCATACCTGGCACATAGACAGATGGTTGTGATTGCTGGAAGTGATTCATCTCAGTTCCAGGACATCAGGCATAGATAGAGTCGATAGCCAGAGACTATTTCCCAGGGCAGAAATGGCTAGCACGAGGGGTCATAGTTTTAAGCTGGTTGGTGGAAAGTATAGAGGGGATGTCAGAGGCAGGTTCTTTACGCAGAGAGTTGTGAGAGCATGGAATGCGTTGCCAGCAGCAGTTGTGGAAGCAAGGTCATTGGGGTCATTTAAGAGACTGCTGGACATGCATATGGTCACAGAAATTTGAGGGTGCATCCATGAGGATCAATGGTCGGCACAACATTGTGGGCTGAAGGGCCTGTTCTGTGCTGTACTGTTCTATGTTCTATCTCTGCAGGAGCTCCTCAGGGTAGTGTCGTGGGGCCAAACATCTTCAGCTGTTTCATCGCTGACCTTCCCTCTTTCATAAGGTCAGAAGTGTGGATGTTTGTTGATGATTACACAATGTTCAGCACCATTCATGACTCCTCAGACACAGAAGCAGTCCATGATCAGATGCAACAAGATCTGGACAATTTCCAGTCTTGGGCTGACAACCGGCAAGTAACATTTGTGCCACACAAGTGCCAGGTCATGACCATCACAACTAAATGAGACAATCTAACCAACCACCCTTGATATTCAATGGTGTCACCATCTCTGAAACCCCCACTATCAATATCCTGGGGGTTTATCATTGACCAGAACCTCAGCTGGACTCAGCACATAAACATAGTTGCTACAATATCAGGTCAGCAGCTAGGAATACTGTGAAATGTTATTCACCTCCTGACTCCCCAGAGCCTATCCATCATCTACAAGGCACAAGTCAGGATGTGAGGGAATACTCCCCACCTGCCTGGATGAGTGCAGCTCCTACAACACTCAAGAAGCTTGACACCATTCAGAACAAAATTAGCCTGCTTCCCTGGCAGAACATTCACAAGCATCCATACTCTGCAACACCAACGCTCAGTATCAGCAGTGTATATCACGTACAAGATACACTGCAGAGATTCACCAAAAATCCTCAGACAGCACCTTCCAAACCCATGACCACTTCCATTTAGAAAGACAGCAGCAGCAGGTACATAGGAACACCACCACCTACAAGTTCTCCTTCAAGCCTTTCACCATTCTGATTTAGAAATGTATCACTTTTCCATCACTGCCACTGGGTCAAAATCCTGGAATTCTCTCCTTAATGGCATTGTGGGTCAACCCACAGCAAGTGGACTGCAGCGGCTCAAGAAGACAGCTCACCACCACCTTCTCAAGTGCAACCAAGGACAGGCAATAAATGCAGGCCCAGTCAGTGATGTCCACATCCCACAGATGAATTAAAAAAAAAATTGCCATTAAATGTGTAACGATAGCGGTGTCATGATAAATCAGTAAGCATTGTATTGCTTACAACCTGGTCTTGTAATAACCATAGGAAAACAATATTCATATCTGAGGTTATATAAAACAATGCTGCTTGTCTCTTAATTCACATTAAATTCTGTTCACCAATCACCCCTGTGCACTGTCTCCTGGTCAAGCAACATTTTGATAAAATTCTTACAATTGTTTTCAAGTTCTTCCACGGCCTCACCCCTCTCTACTTTTGTAATATCCTCCGACCCCTCAATTCTCTGAGGTACATGCACTCATTGAATTCTGATATCTTGAATATTATTACAATTAGGAATGAGTGCTCCAGAAATCGAGAGTCGCAACGTTAGACCAAATGTGTTAAAGTCCATTTACTTTACACTCCTGCTGCAGCAGAAGATCAAACCATCTTCCTTTGACAGTCACTGGCATTACCTTTGCTGAATCCCCCACTAGCAACATCACTGGGGTTACAATTGGATGAAGAAATAATGTTGCAAGGCTGCATCTCATTTCCCTCTTTTCTGCACATGCAACTGTCTATTTCCCCAATATAATGAAAAAAAGTAACAGGGCCATATCTATGTGAAGTTTGTGATACTCCATACATCTCCATGTGCTGTACATGTGGTTCCAGTGACTGTCTAATGACTGACATCTCTAGAGTCTGATTTGAAGCCAGGCGGACAACATATACTCTTTCAACAAAAGTTAACTTCAGTCCAAACTGATTCATCCTACTACGAAACTGTAGCTGCAGTTCAAACTGTACTGTAGAAATTATTAGGTGCAATTTTTGACTTGCCCACTGAGTCAGTAAGTTTATTCGCAAACGTTCCATCACCATGCTAGGTAACATCATCAATGCATCTCCAGTGAAACGTTGGTGTTTCTGTCCAGCTTGCTATTCATGCGTCATAGTTTGATGGAGTAGGTGGTATCACTTCTCGATTTGTTCCTTAGTGATTAATATACAAGGTCCAGCTTTATACATTTATAAATTCCAGTCTGAGTGCTAGGCCTCCAGAAATTGTTGTGTGTGCCTTTGCTTGGCTTGTCCTAGAATGGCTATGTTGTCCCAGTCAAATTAATGTCCCTCTTGGTCATGTCTCTTCGGAGCTAGTTAGTGTTTATGAATCCTGATGGCTAGTTTCCTTCTGGTTTGCCCTACGTAATGTTTTTGGCAGTCTTTCCATCGTATCTTGTAAATAAAATTAGTTCTGTTAGTTTTGGTTGACACTAGGGAGACATCAGTCACCCTTCCATACATTAAGAACATATCTGAAATGACCACCAGATTACTCCACCCCTAGAAATCATGGTAGCCCACAAACTGACAGCTACTGATACACCGACCACTAAGAAACAAATCCAGAAGTGTTAATCCACCCCAACAACCCAAGAGAGATAAACAGCAAGGGGTACAGAATACTGACACTTCACCAGAGGCGCACTGATGACTTTACATAGCATGGTGACAAAATGTTTGTGAACAAACTTACCAACTCAGCGAGCTAGACGACAACAGCATCAACAACCCAAGCTACAAATCTTCTCAAAAACCTTGAAATTATTAGGTGTTTATTCACCTTCCTTTTCATTAGTGAACAGACAATCAAATGTCACCAATTTACTACCACAAAAAGAAGTGAAAGCACCCCACTGGGTTACACGCATTTGAGGAAATAAAACATTTTGGATGGGTGTGCAGAATATTCAATATTAAAGCAGGCCCTGACTTTACACCTATTCCACAACTTTTCTTAACTTATCAGAGGTGCCTTAGCGGTCTCATCTCTGAGTCAGAATAACAGTACAGGTCCTTTTCTAGGAATTGAGCTGCTACACACAGTATGGTACTGAGGGTATGCCATCCTATTGGTGGTGTTGTCTTTCAGATAAGACAGAAAATAATGCCTCATCAGCCCTCACAGATGGATGCAAATGATCCTTATGGCACCATCTTGAAGAACAGCAGCTGACTTCTCCCCAGTTTCTTGGCCAGTACATCAATTTGTTGCAGTAGTTCTTTGGATAAGATGTGGGCTTATGGCTTTCCACCATCTCACTAAAGGTTGCTGCCACTGCCCATTGGAAGATTTAGGGCAGCACACCTGCAAATTTTCCAATTAGCATTCATAGCCAGATATCTCACAGTTAAGCACTTGCTACCCTCATGCAGAATGTAGGAGAGAAATTAGAAAGCTTGTCTGAGTGCCAAATGCCAATCTTAATAGTTTCAAAATTTCAAGTAAATTATCTTTCTAATTTATACTTCCAATGCAAATTAATTCTCTCATAACTCAAAAATCAATGTAGCAAATTATAAAAATCAACTGCAAAACAATCAATCCAACGCTATTATTTTAATAAAGAATCAAGCTGAAGGACTGAACAGAAAAAGGAGTTTTCAAAGTTCAGAGCAGGAGGAAAGATAAATTCTGTAAACCTCTACCACAAACTTTCAAAGTTGTACTTATATATTGTACTTATATATTGCTAGAATCAGCAGATAACCTGGATATTATTACACAAAGGAAACCCATCACTGAAGTTCAACACACGCTGGTCATAGTGTTCTTCATAAGGGCAAATCTATAAGCCAAGGATAGTAACTGTATCAGATAGCCAAGGCAGCCACATTCACTGACAATCATCCTAGGGCATTATCTGATAATGCCTTAACTCCAAATTGAGGAGTGGCTGTTTGGTTTAATTAAGTCATGAAAGTCAATTAAGTCAATCTGTTTTCTTTTCTCCAAATTATATGTGTGTGTGCACATGTTTGAGGAGGAAGTCCCAGTGTTAATCAGTCAGTTTCACATTAAAAGGGTAGGCCACAGCCTGAAACACTCATTTTGACTGACAAGTATTTCTAAGGCTTATTAGAAGTGACCAGACCTTTTACTGATAGAGGCAAGATACCTCTTCCTACAGGCTGAGCAGTAACCTGCAGGCAGTCTAGATTCTAGAGTTAGATAGAGCAAAAAACATTTTTGAATCTTAGTGTGACCTGGTGAAAAATGTCTTATATTACAGACAAGGTAAAAGAAAAGAGAATTTAGGGAATGTTTATAGCATATGGACCACTGTTTGATTAAGAGAGAAAGCAATTAGAACATAAAGGCATTGAACCACCCAAAATATTCCAAATTTCAGATATACTAGGAAGCATATAGCCATTGATAACTTAGAGATGCCTCTAAGTAACAACTCAACACATTCATACCTTTGATCCCGTTCGTTTTGTTTCTTCATCAGCTGATAGCTTCTTTTCGAGAGCTTGTTCCTCTTCAGGAATGTTTTGTTCTTCATGAGATTTTTGTTCTTCAGGTATGTTTTGGTCTTCAATAGTTTGGTATTCCTCTATCTCTCCTAGTGCCTCCATATCCTCATGTATATCCTGCCTAATTTCAACTGCAGCTGGCTTAGTTTTAAAAGCTCTCTGATGAGCATTAAACGCAGGACTGTGGCAGGATATGTGATCATAATGTGTATGTAAAATCCGTACAGCAATATCACTCATGGCCAATGGTTTAGGGAGTTCAAATTCCATGTGATGCTTGACAAATGCATAACCTTTAAACCTGTGAGAAAATCAGAATAAATTTTAAAAGTCTTTTGTTTTGGTAACTATCAGCAATAGTGATTGATAACAATAGGCTTAATTGTCCAGTAAGCTAATAAACAAACAAAATTTATATTCAAAGAATCCAATGTCAGGGGGATTTTATACATGCACTTCAGTTGCTGAATAAGACGAGCCATAATGTTCAATTACAGCATCCCCCTCAAGTGACTAATTCACAATTGTGGAAAAAAAATAAATTCGAGTGACTAATAGAGATAGTAGGAACTGCCAATGCTGGAGAATTTGAGATAACATGGTGTGAAGCTGGATGAACACAGCAGGTCAAGCAGCATCAGAGGAGCAGGGAAGTTTGACGTTTCAGGCTGAGACCCTTCTTCAGAAGAAGAACTTCTTCAGAAGAAGGGTCTTGACCCGAAACGTCAAACTTTCCTGCTCCTCTGAAGCTGTTTGACCTGCTGTGTTCATCCAGCTTCACACCATGTTATCTCAAGTGACTGATACCTACTTCTGTAATTAAGGAAATGAGCAGTAAATTGCAACACCTCAGTAATGACCCTCTTGTGCTTCTTCAACAGTTAATAAGTTCCCCAAACATCATATTTATTGCCATTCACTCTGGAGAATCTACTGCTTCTTCAAAATTTCTCAACAACAATTGGAAACAATTTAGCTGACGGGCTTAACTGCCCAGAGAAATTGTGTATACGTTAGTAAGTTCACTTCAGGAGAAGGCGGAAATGAAAATTTAGTTAAAATAAAGTTAAAATTTTCCTCTGAAAAAATGATAGCAAAAAATCCTGCTATTGATAATTTAAAGCGACTATAGTAGGGCAAAGCAATCAATTGACTCAATCTATGTGATGCAAACCAAATTTTTACAATCTCTGCAAAACCATAATTCCCTGGTGTTACCTTTACCCTAAACTCATACATCTTATTCTTAATGATTCTGGCTTTTAGATTTCAGATAATCTCTACCCTTTCAGGCTTCATTTAATATTTCTGCCCTAGCTTACTAATGTTCTTCCTTTGCTCAACTCCCTTCCAAGTTTTACACATCTGTTAAGAGTCTTTTCCATTCCCTTTACATTTTTAATTCAAATGAATTTGAGCTACTTTTACTGCAGTGAAAGTCTGTGTTTCTGTACTTGCCTCATAGACCATTTGTCCTTTATTAGTCTGCCTTATTGTTATGGGAGGGGTTCAATCTAACACGTTTAATGTTCCTGCTCCCTATTCAGAAGAAACTTAAATGAATTTCTAACATTTTCCACCATTTACATAACTCTTTGTGCACATCCTACTCAGCATCCTGAAATCATTCCAACCATAAAGCAATATCTTTCTAAAGAAGCTCAGTCATAAACATTTTCATCTGTTTTGTAATAGTTTATGGATTACAGAGAAGTTGTACTGACTTGAATCACAAGGGCCTGCCCACAGTTGTTCTTTTTAAACTTATTCACAGGATGGGAGCATTGCTGGCTAGGCTAGCAGTTATTCTCCATCCCTAATTCCCAGAGGGCAAGTAAGAGTCAATCGTATTGCTTTGGGTCTGGAGTCACATATAGGCCAGACTAGTTAAAGATGGCAGTTTCCTTCCCCAAAGGGCAATAGCGAACCAGATGAGCTTTTCCAACAATCCAAAATGGGCTTGTGGTTATCATCAGACTCTTAATTCCAGATTTTTTTATTGAATTCATGGCCGGATTTGAACCCAGGTCCCCAGAACGTTACTTGAGTCTCTGGATTAACAGTCTGGCAATAATAACACTAGGCCTCCCCACATGTTAAGAGGAGCTTCTTTCTCGATAGCCAAGGAAACCGCAGCATACCCCTATGTGCCTACATAAATGACCTTTTTACATAATGATGTCCATAATAGATACTTAGAAATTAATCACTATCTCATAGTTCCTTAAGTGTGTCCATGGTAGATCGGTGAATTAGCACAAATGATGTGACAGCAAAGGGTAGTGGGTCATCAATTAGTATGTGTTTACACAAAGTTGATATAGTGTCTATAAGGGGCCATCACGGTTTGGAATGTATAGGTCTGGGAGTGGGTTAAAATGTAAGCAATATTTGGCGTTCAAACTAAAGGGATGAATATATAAGAAAACAAATGGGACAAAGACAGAGGGAACCAAGGCAGACCTCCTAGTCATTATAACTCAGCACTTAGTAGTCCTTGGGGCTGCTGTCAATCTGAAATGGGGGCAGTGGATTGACTCCATCCCGCATCCACATCTTGGAACAAAGATCCTGCCAATAAGTTTACATTTTCCCAAGATAAGTGCAATGACCTGTTAAGTATACACTCTCAGCCTACCAGCTTCATAGTGAAAATCCAGGCCTTGCATTCCCTGGATTCTTGAATTTGTTAATGATCTTAGTGTTATGTATGATCATTCAAAATTTGCATTTTAATGATTTGATTCTATCAGTTTCCATAATAATTGCTCAGTTCAAGTTTTGTACCAGATAAATTTCAAATTTGCAAATATTAAAGTTCATGTTCAGTCTACCACTTTCTACATATTAGTTTAATCGATGTAAAATTTGTCAACAACAACAATAGTGCTACATAGTGTCCAAGTCCAATGGACTCCAGATTGTTGGAGATCGGCTATACATCACAAGATTCTATCAGGATGTTGTGGAAGGCATGCCATGACGGCCAATGTGAGAATTGCCCAGGAAATTTAGACTTCTGATAAGCAATTCCTTTGTACCTCAGGAACCTCCACAAACATCTCTGCCCCTAAGCTGAAGTTGAAGACTAGGGATAGGCATGTGGTACTTAATCTTCTTATGATGTGTTCAACTGCAATCATCCAATTTTTAACACCTGGATCCTCAAATGAACTAAAATGGTTTTAGAAGGAAAAATTTTTGAATTAAAATAATTACAGTGACAACCCAACCAGGTTGAGGCAATCTTCTCCACAAAACCAGTCAACTGTTAACAAGCTAATTTCAGTTCAGACTGAATAAAAACCGAAAGAACTGCGGATGCTGTAAATCAGGGACAAAAACAAAGTTGCTGGAAAAGCTCAGATAATGAGTTCTGAGGAAAGGTCACTGGACGCAAAACCTTAACTCTGTTTTTTCCTTCACAGATGCTGCCAGACCTGCTAAGATTTTCCAGCAACTTTGTTTTTGTTCTACAATAGAGATCCCTGTGGGAACTGTGCTGTGACAGCCACATCATACAATGTAATTCAATACAGTACAATATAATTCAAAACAGCACAAGAACAGGCCCTTGGGTTCACTAAACTTGTGTTGATTCTAATCCTTACTTAGACCCACTACTTCCTACCCATGCGCAGTTTCTACTCCTCTGTTTGTCACCCGTTCATGCGTCTATCAAGATAGACCTTAGATGTTGCTAACATGCCTGCTTCCACCACCTACACTGGCAGTGTGTTCCAGGACCCACCATCCTCTGTGTGAAAGATTTTCTTTGCATTTCTCAACTTTTCCCCCCTCATCCTGATCCTGTGCCCTCCTGGAGTTGACATTTCCACCCTGGGAATAAAACCTCTTACTAACCACCCATACCATCTATGCCTCTCATAATTTTGTAAACCTCTATCTTGTCGCTCTTCAGACTCCATCTTTCCAGTAAATATGATCCAAATTTATCCAATCTCACCTCATAACTGAAACCATCCTGACCAGGCAACATCCTGGTAAACCTTCCTTGCACCCTCTCTAACGCATCCATGTCATTCTGCTTTTGTGACGAACAGGACTGCACACAATATTCCAAACATGGCCTAACAAAACTTTTATAAAGCTGTAAAAGAAAGAGAAAGAAATTTACAGCAGCATTGGGCCAGATGAACCTTTGTGCATTGCTGTAGCTTGGATAATTCAAGTCACTATCTTGAGAAGATTTGTAGCTCAGGTTGAGGTTCTGGATGTGAGTTTGCTCGCTGAGCTGGAAGGTTAGTTTTCAGACGTTTTGTCACCATTCTAGGTAACATCATCAGTGAGCCTCCGACGAAGCGCTGGTGTTATGTCCCGCTTTCTATTTTCTGGTTAGGTTTCCTTGGGTTGGTGAATGGCAATGACATCACTAATCCAAGGAAACCTAACCAGAAAATAGAAAGCGGGACATAACACCAGCGCTTCGTCGGAGGCTCACTGATGATGTTACCTAGAATGGTGACAAAACGTCTGAAAACTAACCTTCCAGCTCAGCGAGCAAACTCACATCCAGTCACTATTTCCTCAGCATGGGAATAAAATTTGACATTCACCTGCAACAATATGCATACCTGGGATTTTTGTTGAAGTTTGCCCACAAGCAGAGAGTGACGTTCTCATCAGTAACTACTTCTTGCATATTTCCAGTCTCAATGTCAACAAGATCAATTGCTTTCTAAAAAGAAATTCAATTTTTTATAAATGCAGTGAATTTTCAGTATTTTCAAGGGTAATGTGTCCTTGAAAATAAGTGTCTGCCAAGTCTTCTCCTTAATTTAAAACTAGAAGATGTCAAACAAAATACATCAAAATGTCACATTTGCTTAACCTGACAAAATAACCAAAAATTATCTCCATTTCTTAAATAAAAACAAATAAAAACGCTTCAGAAACTCAGCAGGGCTGGTTGCATATGTGGACAGAGAGAAACAGCGTGATTATTTTGAGTCAAATGATGTTTCTTCCAAATAGAAAGGTCTGTAAAATTATGTTTATTATGTTTTGGATGAAGGTGGAATAGGTGGGGAGGGTGCTTAGAGCAATAGACAAAGGGAGAATTAATGGTATAAAAGGAGACATGTAAATGCAAAATACGTGTTAATGTTAGATGTGAATAGCAGAAAATAGGTCTGCTATGCTAGCCACCATACTCAAGACAATGGGTGCAGACAGGCTATATTAAAAATGGAAGACAATATTCATAGTCTGCAGTTATGGAACTTAATGTTGAATCCTGAAGGATGTAAAGTGCCTAAGTGGAAAATGAGGTCGTCCTTCTCCAGTTTGCATTGGACTTTGCTGAAACACTGCAGCAAGCCTAGGAGATTATGATATTTTTAAACTTTTCCATGTACAGTTGTGACTGATGGTGGACAATTAAATGGCTCACTGGAGAGGAGATTCCACAAATATCTCCATTCTCAATGATGGTAAAGCTTAGCACATCAGTGAAAAAGATAAGGCTGAAGCATCCACAGCAATCTAGAGGCAGAAGTGCCGAGTGGATGATCCCTCTTGGCCTCCTCCAGTGCTCCCAAGCATCACTGATGCCAGTCTTCAGCCAATTCAATTCACTCCACATGATACCGTGATATCAAGAGACACTGGGTATGACAAAGGCTATGGGGTTTGACAACATTCTGGCAATAGTACTGAAGACTTCTGCTCCAGAACTTTCCACTCCTCCAGCCAAGCTGTTCCCGTGCAGTTACAACAATATGGAAAATTGCTCAGGTATGTCCTGTATACAAAATGCAGGGCAAGTCCAACTTGGTTAATGAACCCCTCATTGGTTTACTATCAATCGTAAGTTAAGTGATGGAAGCTGTCATCTAGAGCGCTATCAAGCAAAAACTAATAGAACCGTGGATGCTGTTAAACAGGAACAAAAACACAAGTTGCTGAAAAAGCTCAGCAGGTCTCCCAAGCTGACTGTACCCCCGCCCCACACAGCTCACTTCTACCTCCTTCCAAAACTCCACAAACAGGACTGCCTGGGCAGACCCATTGGTTCAATCTGCTCTTGCCCCATGAAACTCATCTTAACCTACTTTCGCTGTTTTCTCTTCTCGGTCCAATCCCTGCCCATGTACATCCATGATTCCTCTGATGCCTTATGATAGTTTTAAAACTTCTAGTTTGCCAGTTCCAGCTGCCTCCTCTTTACCATGGATGTGCAATCCCTTTACATGTCCATTCCCCACCAGGAGGTCTTAGGGATCTCCATTTCTTCCTGGAGCAAAGACTTGAACCATCCCCACCCACCACCACCTGCCACCACTTGGCCGAGCTTGTCTTTGCCCTCAACAACTTCTCTTTTAGCTCCTCTCATTTTCTTCAGGTAAGAGGGGTGGCCATGGGTACCCACATGGGCCCCAATTAGGACCTTCTCTTTGTGAGGTACATGGACTATTTCTTGTTCTAGTCCTATTCCAGATCCCACCCTCAACTCTTTCTCTAAAAGAAAACATTGGTGCTGCTTCCTCCTCTCATCCAGAATTGGAAAAGTTCATTGATTTTGCTTCCAATTTCTCTTTGCCCTCTCTGTCACTTGGTCTATTTCCGACTCCTACTTTCCCTTCCTCAACATTTTTGTTTCCATTTCTGGGGATAGACTAGCCATTAATATCCACTATAAACCCAATGACTCCCACAGCTACCTGGACTATACATCCTCACACCCCACTTCCTGTAAAGACTCCATCCCATTCTCTCAGTTCCTCCATCTCCATAGTTTGTGTTCAGATGAGGTCAACTTCGACAAGGGAACCTCAGAAATGACCACCTTCTTCCTCAACTGAGGATTCCCCAGCACCGTTGTCGACAGGGCCCTCAACCAGGTCCGACCCAACTGCCGCACTTCCACCCTCACCCCTTCTCTTCCCTTTAGCAATAGCGATAGAATTTCCCCTTATCCTCACCTACCATCCCACCAGCATCCACATCCAGAAGATCATCAAACACCACTTCCACCACCTCCAGTGAGATGCCACCACCAGAAACATATTCCTCTCCCCTCTCTTGTCTGCCTTCCGCAGGAACTGTTTCCTCAGGGATTCCCTGGTCCACTCTTCCTTCGCTCTCAACAACCCCTCCACAGCCCTATGGCATCTTCCCCTGTAATTGGCGAAGGTGCAACACCTGCCCATTTACCTCCTTCCTTCCCAGTATCCAAGAGCCCAAACATACCTTCCAGGTGAAGCAACATCTAGGTTATGCTCACAAAACAGACCCTGCGCTACCTGTTGTCTACGATTTTAACACATCATCCTGTTCCCTGGCCAACATCTGTGTCTCAGACATGCTGCAGTGTTGCAGTGAGGCTCAACGCTAGCTGAAAGAACAACACTTCATTTTCCACTTGGAGACCCTGCAACTCTCTGGACTCAATACTGAGTTCAATAATTTTGAGGCCTCAACTCTCCCATGTCCTAACCCCCGACCCCACACACCAGGCCTTGTTATCACAGAGCCTACTATTACATACTATCTGTTGTTAGTTACTAACAGTCTCCATTAACAACTATTCACACTCCCAGCGGGATCGTTATCATCTCCTTTGTCTGTCCAACTGTTCTTCTCTCTCTTTGGGCTCTATCCTATCGTTTACCCCCTACCCCACAACCCCTCCCTATTTTGTGCATACAAACCTATGTTTTCCCAGCTACCATCAATTCTGAGGAAGGGTCACTGGACCTGAAATGTTAACTCTGATATTTTTCTTCATGGATGCTGTCAGACCTGCTGAGCTTTTCCAGTGCTATCAAGCAGTTTGGTTCTGCCAGGGCCACTCAGCTCATTACAGCCATGGTTCAAACATGAACACAACAGCCGAATTCCAGAAGTGAGGTGAGAGTGACAGCCCATGATATCAAGGTCACGTTCGAACAGGTGTGGGAATCAGAGAGAAAACTCCCCGCTGGGTGGAGTTACAGCTGGCACACAGGAAGATAGTTGTGGTTGTTGGAGGTCAGTCATCTCAGATCTAGGACATCTCTGAGGAGTTCCTCAGGGTAGATTAATGGACCCAAACATCTTCAACTGCTGCAGCAATGACGTTCCCTCCACCATAAGGTCAGAAGTGGGGATTTTTACTGATGATTGCACAATGTTCAGCACTATTCGTGACTGTTCAGATACCAAATCAGTCCATGCATCAAAACCTGGACTTATCCAAATGACTTTTAAACATTGTAATTATACCACTTCCTCAAGAAGTTCATCCCATACCCGAACCCACTCTGTGTAAAAAATTCACCCCCATGTCTTTTTTAAATCTCTCTCCTCTCACCTTAAAAATGTGGTCCCCAGTCTTGAAACCCCCATCCTAGAGAAAAGACATCTACCATTAACTATACCTATACCTTTTTTAAGAAACTTATTTTATAAACTTCCATTAGATTGCCTCACAACCTCCTACACTCCAGTGAAAAAAGTGCCAGCCTATCCAGCCTTTCTTTATAACTGAAATCTCCCATAGCCAGCGACATCCTGGTAGACCTCTTCTGACCCCTCGCTGAAAGGTCTGTTTCCATGTTGTAAGACTCTACAGACTCACCAAATAAATACAACAGCTGCAAGAGTAATTCAGAGAGTAGAAATACTGCAGCGAGTAACTCACCTCCTGATTCCCCAAAGCCTATCCACCATCTAAAACGGACAAATCAGGAGTGTGATGGAATACTTCACACTTACCTGGGTGAGTGCAGTTCTAACAACACTCAAGAAGCTTGACACCATCCAGGACAAAACAGCCCGCTTGATTGGCACTGCATCCACAAGCATCCACTCCCTCCATCACCAATGTTCAGTAGCAGCAGTATGTACTATCTACAATATGCACTGCAGAAATTTACCAAAGATCCTTAGATAGCATCTTCCAAACACACAAATACTGGGACTGCAGATACATAGGAACACCACCGCCTGCAAGATACTCTCTAAACCACACATGACATTGACTTGGAAATAGATCACCATGCCTTCACTGGCACTGGGTTAAAATCCTGGAACTCTAGAAGGGCATTGTGTGTCTCCCTAAGAACATGGCCCACGACAGTTCAAGAAGGCAGTTCACCGCCTCCTTCACAAGGGCAACTAATGCTGGCCTAGCCAGCAATGTCCACGTTCCATCAGTGAATTTTCAAAAAAGCACCAATACAAAGGTCACGGAATTTCAAATGCAAAGCATATTCAGTACAAAGTAAGCCTAAATTAAGTTTTGCACTGGTTTAAAAGAACTGTCGTTTAAGTCAGCCCTGTTCACAACACTTGCCTTGTTTCCAGAATGATCTAATCAACAGTGCCAGAGCTCTGTTGTTACATATATTTGCAGATCTTCAACTACATTATTTCAGAAAAATAATGAACAGTAACACTAATAGCTGCGTATAAAAAGTGCTGAAGCTTCTGAAACCCAGTCATACATTCATAATGATTAAAGCGGTCATGACAAAAGTTCTTAGCTGCGTTCATTGAAATTGACAGAATGGATGATGTACCACTTCCAACTTAATGCAGAGTGTCCATAAATCGGTGGAGGGTAATTGATGCTGAGATGCATTTCAATTTTCAAAAGTAGGTTTCTTTTAAAAAGAGAGCTGACTTTCAACTTAAATCATAGTACAACATGTGACAGCAGAGGTTGATTTTCAATCCATAGTGGCATTTTGATAATTACGTACTTTAGAGGATTCTGAGATTGCAGAAGATATAGTTAGAGGGAGAGGGTAAGACCACATAGGAATTCAAAAGCAAAGATAAGAATCATAAAATCTACGTCTTTTTTAACTAGGACTCAGTGTGCATAGTAGTAATGGTTGTGAAGGTCTTGGTGCAAAAATGGGTACAAACAACATTGTTTTGAATGACAAAGTTTACAGTGGGTGGAACACAGAAAACCACCGACGAGCACATGAAAATAGCCAAATCTCTTAGTAACAGAGGCATGGATGATGTTTTCAACAGTGCACGAAATGCTGCAGCGGTGCAAGTATGGAAATGGAGATCATACTCTCAGTGGTAGTGCAGACCTGTACTCAAGTAATATAATCTCAGCACTGCTGTAACTTATCCAAGACCGTTTATTTTAACAAATACAATCGTTTTCATTATGCTTTCTCCCATAACCATTAGCTTAAATTTATTTAAGGACAAAACCATAAACTAAGATCTTTCCCTACTCTTAACCTTGCCCGTCATATAATTCAATAACTCGGAATTTCCAAACATTACATATGTTGTTTTTAATTGAACTACCATTCTTAGTAAACCCTGCATTAGGTATTAATTTGGTAATATTTAATGTCATAAAAATCAAAAGAACTGTGGATGCTGTAAATCAGAAAGAAAAACAGAAATTGCTAGAAAAGCTCAGCAGGTCTGGTAGCATCTGTGGAAAGAAATCAGAGTGAACATTCCGGGTCGAGTGAACATTGCAGGTCGAGTAACCCTTCCTCAGAACTTATCATAGCTAGGAAAATGTGTGTTTACATGCAGAAAATAGGGTTGGGGGTGGGGGGCTAAGGAGTAAACATTAGGTGGGGAGACCAAACAGAGAGAGAGAACAGTTAGACAGTCAAACGAGTGGATAACAATTTGGCTAGGAGGATGAATAGCTATAAGTGGCCACTTTTAGTGGCTAACAATGGGTTATCTGTAAAAACAGACTATGTGATAACAAGGCCTGGCATGTGCAGGTTGGAGTAGTGACATGGGAGAGCTCAAGCCCTAAAATTGTTGAACTTGATATTGAGTCCAGAAGATTGTTGTGTTCCCAACTGGAAAATGAGGTGTTGTTCTTTCAGCTTGTGCTGAGCTTCGCTGAAACACTGCAGCAAGCCTGAGACAGAGATGTTGGCCAGAGAACAGGGTGGTGGTAAAGTGGCAGACAACTGGAAGTTCAGGGTCTTTTTACAGACAGAACGTAAGCATTCTGTGAAGCAGCCACCCAGTCTATGCTTCATTTGCCCAAAGTAGACGAGACCACATTGTGAACAGCGCATGCAGTAGACTAGATTGTGTGAAGCACAGATAAAGCCCTGCTTCATCTGGAAGGTGTGTTTGGGCTCTTGGGTACTGAGGAGAAGGAAATAAATGGACAGAACAAACAATTTCTGTGGTTGCAGGGATAGGTGCTATGGGGCTGTGAGCGGCATTGGGAGTGAGGTAAGAGTGGACCAAGGTGTACCGGAGAGAATAATCTCTGGAGAAGACTCACAAAGAAGGAGAGGGGAAGGATATTATTAAATGGGAAAGGGTTCAGAAAAGAGTTATCAGGATGTTGCTGGGATGGAAGGTTTGAGTTATAAGGAGAGTCTGGATAGACGAAATTTTTTTCACTAGAGCACAGGAGGTTGAAAGGTAGAGATTTGTAAAATCATGCAGGGCATAGATAAGGTGAATAGCAAAGGTCTCTTCCCTGAAGTAGGCGAGTTCAAAATTAGCAGACATATTTCTAAGGACATGAGGGGCACCTTTTTTACACAGGTTTGTGTGAGGAATGAAATGGCAGAGGAAATAATGGATGCAGGTACAGTTACATCATTTAAAAGATGTTTGGATAAGTACATGAATAGGAAAGAGTTGTAGGGATATGGGCTAAACACAGGCAAGCAGGCCTAGTTTAGGGTAGGAAAATGGTCATTGTGGACCAGATGAACCAAGGGTCTGTTTCCATGCCGTATGACTCGATGGCTCTTTAATCTGAATAATTTGCTGAAGCATCTACCTTTAGAAGGATATCAGTTGCTTTATCATTAATGTCGGAGAGAAGTTCCTGAAGATCCCAAATGGTCTGCTGATACTGGTTCGAAATTCCCTCCAACAACTCATCAAGTGGAGTGTCAGTTAATACCATTTCCAATTCATCCAAAAGCTGCAACACATTTTATGAAAGTCACAGGGCAAATTTAAATGTTGTCTTTATATTCAAAACTCAAAAGCTTTTGTTAAATGCTTCTAATGTCTAATTGAAATGATTCAATACATTCGAAAACAAATAACTGAAGAAACAGAATGTCTTTGAAAATTTGTTTCTGAAAGCAAATTTTAGCAGTTTCACCTGTGCAAATTCAAGTGCAAAACTTCTAATCAAGCGAGAGAGAGAGAGAGAAACTATTCCAATTTTGAATAGCGAGTCTCAAGGGGGAAAGAAGACGCGCATGAAGAAGAAGCAAGCATTGAGAAAGAGAATGTTTAGATTCACAGGAGAGAGAGTGTAGCGATCACTATAGCCAAATTTCCATAAACTCCAGAATTCCTTGTATACATTTGATATAGGTGTCTCAATGAGGAGTTCAAAACTATATTTTTTGAGAATTATTTCAAAATTATTATAAGGACTGATATACGTGGGTGATTTGAAAAATATGTTTTAGTGACCATGCAATTGAGGTATATTTTTTGCTGTGGTGGATTAATATTGTGGTGATAAAGCTAATCCTGATATTCTATCATCTTCAGACAACATATTAGCAAGTCAAGACGTAAGATGTTAAATGCAACATACTTTGGAGGTCTACAGTCCTAAAGCTTTCTACCACTGAGTTTTCTCTCATGTCATTCTTAGGTCTCTTGAACATTAAATGATAGAGGATTAATTGCTATGATTGGCCAATACCTTCATTATCCAGGATCATCTACCAGGGTAGTGAATATAAACTAGACAAATGTTGATCTACCTATCAAATAATAATTCTAAAACTGGTAGTTTATTATTGTGTTCCGGTGTCACATTGCATGCACTGAAAGGAAACAAAAGCCAGAGAGAAAGAAACTTGTTTTTTTCCCTAACAACATTCTAAGGCCGATAATGTTAACTGAGTAACTAACCTGTAATATTATTCTACCTCCTTCAAGCAAACTTTTTACATCTACATTTGGATTCTCTTTTGAAAGGTTTATGAAAGTATTAATCTCCTGAGGTATTGTTGGATCCGGGGTCCCATCGCAGCGCATGTAACGTTGCCACTGAAGGAAAAGCAAATAATAACAACAGTAGCTTACTTATTTCAACACTGATCCTTTGGATATCTAACATAACAATCTAAAATATGATGCTGAAAATTGAAAGGAACAGAAATGCCTTTATCCTCAAATTACATCTTAATTTGTTCTGAATTTAAAACAAAGCATCTCTCCCACTAAATGTGTGATGCTGCCTAGACACCCTTGACTTAAATGAGCTTTCTCAACAGTTAAATAAATAGTTTTGATGAACGTAATTGAAATTTCCATATTTTGTATTAACAATCATAATTTCTTGTTAACCTTCTGCTTACCACGGCCACAAAGAAATGCTTTCACGCACAACTTCTGTATTCAAATTAAAAAACATTTGAAACTAAACAGCTGGATTTGTTAATTACTACATAAAAGGCAAATCACATTTCCAAATTTCAGAATGTAAAACTCTTCAGTCAGTCCCTTGACTCCAAGTGTGCTTTATACAATGGTTACCAGGAGGTTTAGGCCCAAAGTTCGATTATCTCTGTAACAAGCTGATTCCTGACTGTCAAAATTTCATGAGCTTATAACAGAATCAAGAGACTTGGTCCCAATAGCCAAGCTAACATTGCAATGTCACACTGAGGCTAAAAGATCTGGAATGCACCATCTGCAAATATGCTTGAGACAGAATCAACTATTCATTTCCAGTCTCTTAGTCTAAAAATATTGGCATGAATGAAATGGTCAGCGATGTCTGGGGCAGGGGAGGGTCAAATCAAGTGGTTGGGGGGGAGGGGGGCAGTTATGCTCACCTCAACAGCTTTTTGAGAGGGAGAGTTCCAGGTTTTCACTATCCTTTGTGTGAAGAAATGCTTACTGAACTGCTTAATTCTAAACTTAAAAGTTATGTTCCCTTGTTTGGGACTATCCCAACAGTGAAGGTATTTTGTTTTTGCTTATGTACCCTATCGAATCCTTCAAACACATTAGACACATCAATCTTATAAAACAGAATTATTTTATAACACCACTGCATTCACGTTTATCTATTCAACAGCCACAAAAAGTTCTAAAATCAAGGGAATAACAGCCTACACTAGGAAACATTACCTTCTTCATTTCTCTCCGGCTTTTGTGCACCTTCTGAACAGTATGATGTTTTCTTTCCAAAATCTGGTAAAGTTCGGGTAGTTCAAGTTCTTTACGTGCTTTATCCTATTTTGAGGTAAAAACCAAATCAATCCATGTCAGCTATATTAGAAGAAGTTGCTCTGATATATAATGTAAATTTAATCGATACTAAGTCCACTTTTCCCGCACTTCAGAAGAAAACAATTTAAGGAACAATTTTTGAGAGACTGCCAAACACTCAGTACATCACGCATAATACGCAGCCACGGATTATTGTCCAATTCAACTTGGCATGAAATGGATTGATTTTCTTTGCAATAACAACCTGAACATTTTAAATCTGTGTATATATTATTACAAGCTAAATAAATTGTGTTGGCATCAGTTGAACTCCCACTGGTTTGTACATGGATTGTTCTAATTCTAGAGCATATTCCTGATGAATTGTTACCAAGATGCCTGTCCCTTTAAAATGGCAGCTCAGGTGGTCCTATTAGATAGGTTGTCTCTAAAGGGCTAGAGTTGTATTAAATTAAATATAACAGGTTTTAAACAAGTGGAACGGTCTCCCACTAATCCAAATTTGTCTGGACATCTTTCTCTGTAAAGGCACCAACTCCATGAACCCCCATCCCCAAACAGACCACTTCTACCTCATTCACAAGGTCAACACTTCAGGTGACACCCTGGCACAGTGGTTAGCACTTCTGCCTCACAGCACCAGGAACCCAATTAAATTCCAACCATGTGTGACTATCTGTGTGGAGTTTGCACAGTTTCCCTGTGTTGCCGTGATTTTCCTGATGGTGCTCCACTTTCCTCCAACAGTCCAAAGTTGTCCAGGTTCGGTGGATTGGCCATACTAAAAAGATCCCCATATGTCCAGGGATGTGCGGATTAGTTGGGTTAGCCCTGATAAAAACCGCATGTGGATTATAGGGATGGGATGGGGAATCAGTGCAGAATCAATGGGCTGAATGGCTTCTTTCTGCACTGTAGGGATTCTATGATTCTAATAAAGCAGATTAGCTTGCAGACCATTTTCATCAATCTGTTTAAGCCCCACTGAAACAATTTCTTCCTGCTCTGACTCAATTTTCTCTTTCAGTCCCTTCCCACCTGCATCATGACCCTTCTGATGCCAGCTGGCTCCTTAAGAGTTCGCATAGAACAGTACAGCACTTTACAGGCCCTTCGGCCCACGATGTTGTGCAAACCTCCACCCCTACCTTATACTATCATCCATATGCCTATCTAACAGCCACTTAAATGCCCCTAATGAGGACAAGTCCACTACTGTCTCCGGCAATGCATTCCACACCCCTACCATTCTCTGAGTAAAGAACCTACCTCTGCCGTCTCCCCTATATCTACCTCCACTCAGTTTAAAACTATGTCCCCACATAATAGCTACTTCCACCCTTGGAAAAAGTCTCTGGCTGTCCACTCTATCTATACCTCTGATCATTCTGTACACCTCTATCAAGTCACCTCTCATCCTTCGTCGTTCGGAAGAGAAAAGCCCTAGCTCTCTCAACCTTTCCTCATAAGACCTTCCCTCGATTCCAGGCAACATCCTGGTAAATCCCCTCCACACCTTTTCCAACGCTTCCACATCTCACCTGTAATGAGGTGACCAGTACTGGACACAATACTCCAGATGTGGTAGAACCAGGGTTTTGCATAGCTGGAGCATAACTTCATCGCACTTGAGCTCAATCCCTCTATTAATGAAAGCTAACATACCATACGCCTTCCTAACAACTGTATCCACCAGGGTGGCAGGTTCTAACAGCCTCCTTTTCATCACAGATGTCCAATCACACTACAATTCCATTCCCGCACCATTCCCCTGCTCCAAATTCACCCTCCCCGAAACTTCACCTATAATCCTCCAAATAAATGTATTGTCAAATGTACATAAATGGGTGCAGGCTATGCACATCTTCTGTGGGATATGTCCAAACAAGGCCCTTTCCCTCACCTTGTTTATAAATGACTGTAAAGATGCTATTTCCTACTTTTGCCCTGAAAACATTATCTAGTTTGCTACTAATTTCAACACTTGTTTCATTTTCAAATAGTCCGTCTCTAACTCTTCATTTTCTAACCATGATTTCTCTAATATTCACAATAAGCTCTCTGATTACCATAGCTACCTTGAATGCAGTTCCTCACATCCTGCTTTCCCTATCCCCGTTTCTCTGTCTCCGTCACATTGGGTTTGAAGATGCAACCTTCCATACTAGCACTTCCAATATCTTTCTTTTTCTTTACCCAAGGAATTCTCCAACTACGTTTGACAGAACCCACTGGTTTGACCATTTCACTTCATGCAACATCCCACCCTTTTCCTGCATTCCCACAGTTAAATTGATTACACTGTCCTTAATATCCATTCAGCAACTCTGTATTCAATGCATAACTCTCTGCCATTCAACCATCTCATGCATAATATCATTGCCAGACAAATATTATCATATCTGCTTCTAGAATTTAGAAGATGTGGAGGTGCCAGTGCTGGACAAGGTCAAAAATCACACGACACCAGGTTATAGTCCAACAGGTTTATTTGAAGACACAAGCTTTCAAGGTCTCACTCCTTCTTCAAGTGTTTGTGAGAGAGGTGGCATCAGATACCGAATTTATAAGCAAAAGATCAAAGGGTTATAGAACTGATTCAAATGTATTGAACAAACCTAAGATGGCTGTTAACTTTTTAATCAGTTAGAAAGGAGATGTTTAATATGAAAATCGCAGAATTTCTTTCAAGTCACTGCCGATGATAACTAAAGATATTAACGTATACCAGAAATGGCATCTCAGGTCATTTTAGGTGTGAGGCCTTGTTTAGAACCTGTCTGGTTTTTAACATGGAGTTAGGCTAGGTTTATTTCCAAATCAGGAGTTTATAGAATGCCATATTGACTGTCTACAAATTGTGTGTTTTTTGAACAAAATAGAATGTATCGGCAATTACAAATCTGTAAATACAAATTCAACCCATAGACCTATATGTTTGTGTGTGTGTGTGTGTGTGTGTGTGTGTGTGTGTGTGTGTGTGTGTGTGTCAGAGTGTGATGTGTGAAAGTGTATAGTGTGGTGGTGTCACCTGTAGTGCAACATGAACTCAAGATCCCAAGTTCAGGACATCCTCATAGGTACCGAACTTGACTATCAGCCTCTACTCGGTGACTCTGCATTGTTGTGTATTCCAAAGTCCGCCATGGAGGATGTTTACCCGAAGATCTGAGGCCGATTGTCCCTGACCGCTGAAGTGTTCCCCCATTGGGAGGGAACATCCCTGTCTGGCAATTGTTGTGCAGTGTCCATTCATCCGTTGTCATAGCGCCTGCCAATATACCATGCCTTGGGGCATCCATACCTGCAGGCTATGAGATAGACAACATTAGCCAAGTCACGAGCGTCTGCAAAGCACTTGGTGGGTGGCGTTCCCGTGAGTGACAGGAGTGTCCATGTTAATGATCTGATATGTTTTGCAGAGGTTGCCAGAGGTTTGGTGGTCAATTGAAAGTAAGAAATGGTGGCATGGGGAAGACCTTGGCATGGGGAAGAACATGGTGTAGGTTCTCCACTCTCGGGAAGTACTGGATGGCAAAAGATGTCTTATCAGTCGTATCCCGTGTCTGTCTTCTGAGGAGGTCATTACGGAATTTTGCTGTGGCATGTCAGAACTGGCAATCGATGAGTCAAGCATCATATCCTGTTCTTATGAGGGTGTTCTTCAAGGCCTTGAGATGTCCGTCGCGTTTCTCCTCATCTGAACAGATCCTGTGTATGTGTAGGGCTTGTCTGTAAGGGATGGCTTTTAAAAAATATGTTTGGGGTGGAAGCTAGAGAAAAGCAGCATCATGAGGTTATCTGTAGGCTTGTAGTACAGTGAAGTATTGAGTTATCCGTCCTTGATTGACAAGCGTGTGTCCAAGAATGAGACTAATTCTAATGAGTAGTCCACAATAAAACTGACGGTGGGATGAAACTTGTTGATATCACAATGTAGTTGTTTCAGTAATTCCTTGCAGTGAGTCCAATGGAAGAAAATGTTGACAATGTATCTGGTGTATAGCATTGATCAGAGGCCCTGTGCAGTAAAGAAGTCTTCTGCATGAAAATATTTGCATATTGGGGTGCAAATCTGGACCCTAAGACTGTCCTGTATGTCTGGATGAAGAACTGATTGTCGAAGGTGAAAATGTTGTGGTTGAGGATAAAGCTGTTGAGTTGTCAGATGGTGTCTGTAAATTGTGGGCAGTTGTTGGTATTGAGTACTGAGGATGTTGCAACGACACCATCATTATGGGGAATGCTAGTGTAGAATGACGACAGACAAAATGTCCATTGTGATGAGGAGTGTTCCTGGTTCGATTGGTCCATGGGTACTGAGTTTCTGTAAGAAATCTGTAGTGTCACAACAGAAGCTGCAGGTTCCCTGTACAATGGGCTTCAAGATGTCTTAGACATAACTAAAGAAATTCTTTGGTTCCCATTACCTGATACGATGGGATGTCCAGGTGTGTTGACTTTATGTATCTTCGGAAGACAGAGAAGTACCCTATGCGAGAAGTACGCAGGATGAAACTGCATAGAGTACTCTGAAGGACTGGATCAAAAGTCTTGATCAATCTGTTAAGTTCACAAGTTCACTACCCAGCCTTCAGGACATCAACTACAACACCATACAACGCTGTCATGGCAACCCCTGTAAGACATGACAGATCATCGACTTGGATACTACCATCACACATGGGAACAGCATCCACCATGTGCACAGCAGACACTCATGTGACTTGGCCAACAATGTCTATCTCGTATGTAGCAGGCAAGGCTGCCCTGAGGTATGGTATATTGGTGAAACCACGCAGATGCTATGACAACGGATGAGTGGACATTGCACAACAATCATCAGACAGGGATGTTCCCTCCCAGTGGGGAGCACTTCAGCAGTCAAGGAGATTCAGCTTCAGATCTTTGGGTAAACATCCTCCAAGGTGGACTTCGGGATATGCAACAACGTGGAGTCACCAAGCAGAAGCTGATGGCCAAGTTCGGTACTCATGAGAACAGCCTGAACCGGGAGGGTTCACTTTGCATTGCAAGTGACCCCCAACACACCATACACTCGCTCTCTCTCTCTCACACACACACACATGCACTCATACACACAAATAGATCTACGGAAAACAAAACTAAAATTGCTGGAAATGCTCAGCAGGTCTGCCAGCATCTGTGAAGGAAAAAGACAGAGTTAATGTTTCGGGTCCGGTGACCCTTCCTCAGAACTGATGGTGGTTGGGAAAATGTCAGTTTATATGCGGAAAAATGGGAGAGGGCAATTGGGTAGGGAGTAAATGATAGGTTAGAGCCTAAAGAGAGAGAAGAGCAGTTGGGCAGACAAAGAGTTGATAATGATCAGGCTGGGAGGGCGAACAGTTGTTAATGGGGACTATTAGTGACTAGTAACAGGTAGTGTGTAATGGTAGGCTATGTGGTAACAGGGCCTGGTGTGTGGGGTAGGGGGCTGGGACATGGGAGAGTTTAGGCTCTAAGGGCTGAATTTGCATTTGCAGAATTTTAATTGCAGATATATTCTATTTTGTTCAAAAAGCACACAATTTGTAGAGTCAATGTAGAACTTTATAAATTCCTACTTCAGAAATAAAACCAGTCTGACACCAAGTTGATACTCAGCCAGATTCTAAACAAGGCCTCACACCTAAAGTGCATTGTCTGACTGAGATGTCACCTCTGGTGTACATTGATAAAACCTTTAGTTACCTCAGGGCGGTGGCTTGAAAGAAATTCTGGGATTTGCGTATTAATCAATTGAAACCTGCATCTCCCTTCTAAGTGATTAAAGATTTAACAGCCAACTTAGGTTTGTTCAATACATTTACATCAGTTTTATGGCCCTTTGATCTTTTGCTTATAAATTCTGTGTCTGATGCCACTTCTCTCACTAATACCTGAAGAACGTGAGAGATTCTGAAAACTTGTGTTTCAAATTAACCTGTTAGACTATAACTTTATGTTGTGTGATTTCTGACAGAATTTAGAAGGCAGGTTCTATTCTGAACACCCTGGTCCATACCTTAATCATCTCCAACATTCCATTTCTTTCTCAATACACCTTTCCATCGAAGCATAAGAGACGCAACACTTGAACTTGTGTCTCCTCTCTCCTCACCGTGCTAGGCCTAAACATTCCTTTCAGGTTAAATAGCTATTTACATGTACACCTTGCAATTGACTTTAGCACCTTTGCTGCTCACAATTCAGCCTAACCTTCACAGTGGGATCTAAATGCAGATTGAGTGATCACTTTGCAGAATGCCTCCCTTCAATCTGTAAGCAGGACATTAGCTTCTGATCACACGTTAATTTTATAACCTACTACTCTGAACCTCTCTGTCTAGGATGAACTGGCATGAATAGTTTAATGAGCAAGGCAGGACTATAAAAATGTATAAAATATATAGGGAAAAATAATAAAAAGATGCTGAAGGACAAGGATTTTAACCAAAATCAGAGTTCTTCATTCAAATACACAGAGTGTAAGGAACAAATTAGATGAGCTGCAGGCAAAGATTCAACCTCTAAATTAAGATTAAGGAGACCTGGTTAAAGTATGGTCAGATCTGGGAACTAAACATACCAGGATGTAAGGTTTATAGGAGGGATAAAGAAAATGGCACATTGGGTGGAGAAGTATTACTGCTTAGAAACAGAATCACTTCGATGGTGAGGGAGGGAAGATGTAATGAGGGAAAAGCACCCTGTGGAGATCTTAGGAATGAAACTGAGGAACCGTAAGAATCTAAAACCACCATTGGTGTCACATATTGGCCACCTGGTAGCAGCTTAGAAGTGCTAGAGTGTATAAATGCTTAAATTAGGCAACTACATAGCACAGG
This sequence comes from Stegostoma tigrinum, assembly GCF_030684315.1. Classification (NCBI taxonomy): domain Eukaryota; kingdom Metazoa; phylum Chordata; class Chondrichthyes; order Orectolobiformes; family Stegostomatidae; genus Stegostoma; species Stegostoma tigrinum. The sequence goes on from NC_081378.1 coordinate 48,317,403, forward strand.
CATAATAGTATTAGTGGGGAATTTTAATCTGAACATAGACTGGAAAAACCAGACAAGCACCACCCAGAACAATTGTGAATTTCTCAAGTGTGTCCAGCATAATTCCCTACTTTATACCTCTTGGATGTAACAAGGGTACCAGCAATATTGGATCTAGTAATGAGCAATGAGGTTGATGTAATTAGCAACCTAATTATTAATTAGCCTTTGTCAAATAGTGATCATAACATGATTGACTTTCATGTAGTGTTTGTAAGAGACGAGCAAAGATCTGGTACTCGGATTTTGGACTTACATTAGGCAGCATTTAATGGGATGATGCAGACACCGTCCACAATAAACTATGAAGTTCTGCTAATAGATAAAACAATTGAGGAACAGTGGATGGTGTTCGAAGAAATATTTTATGCTATTCAGAAGTAGTTTGTACCCATGAGAAGGAAAAGCTCCACCTCACAATAAAAAAGGGCATCAAACAGGGTAAGGGGCACCAAAAAATTAAAAAGAAGGGCTTATAAAAATGCAAAGAATAGGACAGATCCCACAGAATCAGACAAATGCAAAGACCAATGAAGGGACACAAAGTGGCTTGTAAAAGCACCTAAAAAGGATTATGAAAGGAAACTTGCAAGGCACATAAAAGACAAATAAGGTATTTATAGTCATATAAAGTGAGTGGCTGGTTAAGATTAGTAATGGTCCACTGAAGGCTGAGTTTGGGGATGGAAAATGGCTGACATGCTAATGATTATTTAGCTTCAGTATTCACCCCAGAAAAGGAGGATAGCTTGCCCAGAAGTCCCATGGAAATTAACAGAGTATCAGGGGCAGAGTCTAAATAAAATTAGTTCAAGTAATCATCAATAATGGGGCAATTATTGGAACTGAAGAGTGAAAAATCCCCAGGGCCTGATGGCTTCCTTCTACAGGCGTTAAAGGAAGAGCATATTGCCGATACCTTAACCATAATTTTTGAGAGTTCTCTGAATGCAGAAATTATGCCTCTTGATTGGAAATTTACACATATTTATCTGCTCTTTAAGAAGGGTGACAGAGGAAACCAGAGAGTTACAGACTAGTTAACCTAATATCTGAGGTGGGGAAATTGTTGAAGTCTATAATCTATGGGTAACTGATCACCTTGAAAAATTTCAGTTTATCAGAGACAGCATAGATTCATGAAGGTTAGATCATGCCTGACAAGACTCAGAGTTTTTTGACATAGATGGTGGGAGAGAGCAAAGTCAATGGGTGTTTTTTTTTTATCACATGGACTTCTGGTGGCTTTTGATAAAGTCCCACACAAGAGACTTAGCGAAAGTGGAAGCCCACAGAATTGAGGGCAAATTACTGACATGGATAGGAAACTGATTGAATGGCAGGAGACACTGAGTTGAAATAATGGGTGATTGGCAGGACATAAGTGGTGGTCTCCCACAGGGATCTGTGTTGGCACCTCAGTTATTCACAATATTCATTAACAACATAGATAATAGGATATAAAGTCAAATATCCAAACTTGCCGACACAAAATTGGACAGCATTCTAAACAGCGTTAATATTAGCATAAAATTACTACAGGATATTGATAATTTGGGTGAATGAGCAAAGCTGTGACAGATGGATTTTAATATAAGCAACTGTGAAGTTATCCATTTCAGACTGAAAAAGGATCTATCTGGGTGTTTTTAGAAGCCACCAAGTTAAATATAGTGAATGTCCAACAAAATTTGGAGATTCAGGCGCATATCTCTTTAAAATTCCATGAACAGGTGCAGAAAATAGTCATAAAGGCTAACGAATGCTGGAAAGTCACAGATGATTGGAAAATTGCTGTTGTAATCCTCTTGTTTAAGAAAGGATCAAGGCAAAAGATAGAAAATTATAGGCCGATTAGCCTAACCTCGGTAGTTGGTAAAATTCTTGAATCCATTGTCAAGGATGAGATTTCTAAATTCCTGGAAGTGCAGGGTCGGATTAGAACAAGTCAGCATGGATTTAGTAAGGGGAGGTCGTGCCTGACAAGCCTGTTAGAATTCTTTGAAGAGGTAACAAGTATGTTAGACCAGGGAAACACAGGAGATGTTATCTATCTTGACTTCCAAAAGGCATTTGATACGGTGCCTCATGGGGGGCTGCTGAGCAAGGTGAGGGCCCATGGTGTTTGAGGTGGGCTACTGGCTTGGATTGAGGATTGTCTGTCTGACAGAAGGCAGAGAGTTGGGATAAAAGGCTCTTTTTCGGAATGGCAACCGGTGACAAGTGGTGTCCCACAGGGTTCAGTGATGGGGCCACAGCTGTTCACCTTATATATTAATGATCTGGATGAAGGGACTGGGGGCATTCTGGCGAAGTTTGCCGATGATACGAAGGTGGGTCGACAGGCAGGTAGTACTGAGGAGGTGGGGAAGTTGCAGAAAGATTTAGGAAGCTTAGCAGAGTGGTCCAGGAAATGGCTAAAGATATTCAATGTGAGTAAATGTGAGGTTTGGCGCTTTGGAAAAAAGAGTACAGGCATGGACTATTTTCTAAATGGTGAGAAAATTCGTAAAGCAGAAGTACAAAGGGATCTGGGAGTGTTGGTCGAAGATTCTCTAAAAGTTAACTTGCAGGTAGAGTCAGTGATTAAGAAAGCGAATGTAATGTTGTCGTTTATCTCAAGAGGGTTGGAATATAAAAGCAGCGATGTGCTTCTGAGGTTTTATAAAGCTCTAGTTAGACCTCATTTAGAACACGATGTCCAATTTTGGGCCCCACACCTCAGGAAGGACATACTAGCCCTGGAGCACGTCCAGCAGAGATTCACACGAATGATCCCTGGAATGGTAGGTTTAATGTATGATGAACGGCTAAGGATCCTGGGATTGTACTCATTAGAGTTTGGAAGGTTGAGGGGAGATCTAATAGAAACTTACAAGATAATGTATGGCTTAGAAGGGGTGGACGCTAGGAAGTTGTTTCCGTTAGGCGGGGAGACTAGGACCTGTGGGCACAGCCTTAAAATTAGAAGGGGGAAACTTAAAACGGAAATGAGACGACATTTCTTCAGCCAGAGTGGTGGGCTTGTGGAATTCATTACCACGGAGTGCAATGGAGGCCGGGACATTAGATGCCTTCAAGGCAGAGATCGACAAATTCTTGCTCTCTCAAGGAATCAAGGGCTACGGGGAGAGTGCAGGGAAGTGGAGTTGAAATGCCCATCAGCCATGATTTAAATGGAGGAGTGGGCTTGATGGGCCAAATGGCCTTACTTCCACTCCTATGTCTTATGGTCTTCATATCTAAAACTTTGGAGTATAAGGATGCAGACATTACACCGCAGTTATACAAAACACTAGTTAGACCCACTTACAGATCTGGGTGACACACCTTAGAAAGGATGTTTTGTCCCTGCAAGGAGTTCAATGCAGGTTTACAAGGATGATACCTGCCTTTATTCTCTAGTATTTAGAAGGATAAGGGATGAGCCAACCAAGGTATTCGGGATATTAAAAAGAAAAGACAGGATAGATGAAGATAAACTATTTACACCGGTTGTAGATTCTAGAATCAGGGGTGTAGTCTTACAATTAGGGCTGCACCATTCAGAAGGAATATTAGAAAGCACTTCCACACACAAAGATTAGTGCAGGTTTGGGACTCTCTTCCTCAAATGGCAGGCAATGCTAACTAAATTGTTAAATTTAAAGCTGATATAGATGACTTTTTAATAAGCCAGGGTATCAAGGGATATAGAATTAGAGGGGGTAAATTTAAAACTGAAATGAGAAGACATTTCTTCAGCCAGAGAGTGGTGGGCCTGTGGAATTCATTGCCACGGAGCGCAGTGGAGGCCGAGACGTTAAATGTCTTCAAGGTAGAGATTGATAAATTCTTGATCTCACAAGGAATCACAAGGGCTACGGGGAGAGTGCAGGGAAGTGGAGTTGAAATGCCCATCAGCTATGATTAAATGGCGGAGTGGACTCGATGGGCCGAATGGCCTTACTTCCACTCCTATGTCTTATGTTCTTATGGATATGGACCCCCAAAGCAGGCATATGGAGTTAGGCCATAGATCAAGCATGACCATGCTGATTGATGGAGCTGGTTTCAGTGGCTGAATAGTCTACTTCTGTCCTATGTTCTAGATTTATAAATATCACTTTCAGTGTCTGTAGTTTATTTTTGTTTTAACTATTTAGTATCTCGGTCTTCCAGAGATCAGTTTTATTTAAAGAGTTTTCGGGTCAATGTCCCGCTTAGATTTTGAGAGTTCAGTGCTGAGTATTTTAGTTGTCAGGGTTTCTGTGATTTAGAAGTCAGTATATTGACTACCATGGTACACCTCCATTGAGTGGTTGCACAAACATCCTATTCCACTGGAGAATTCCAGGACACTCCCTACATTCCAGACAACCTTGTGTGTGGAAAGTTCCATCAGTTTCTGAAGCTCAAGGAGAAGTCTGGCCAGCGTATGCAGTTTGGATTGTTTCAAGCGGTGGTCACCATATAGTTTCAGAAGATCCACAAAGTTAGGGAGAAAGTGACTACCAGACGTAAGTAGTGGAGGAATTCTCCAAAGCCAATAACAATTAATTGCCATTTAAGGGACATTTCCACTCCCATATCCCTCATTTCAATTTTGAGGTTGATAGAAGATTTGGGAGTGGCGTAAAGTGCGTCAAATTACCTTATTTACACCCTGGGCCCTCGAGGGCTCCCCTTTCCCAACTGGGGGCTGCACCATAAGGTCGGTCCCTCCCAGGTGCTTTCTGCACCCTCAACCCTAGCATACAGAGCCACATCCAATGCCCCACCCCAACTGCATTATCATTGTCAACTCTCATGGCCATCACCTTTAAAAAAATCAATAAATTTGGTCAAGCAAGATTTTCTTCTTTGAAATCCATGTTGACTTTTCATTATTTATTTTTTGTTTCTATATGCTTTTCTGGGAACTGATTAGCCTAGTTGGCTAGACAGATAGCACATAGTTCACTATGATACCAACAGTGTGGACTTGATCCCCATTCCAGCTGAGGTCGATTTGGTGCATAAGTTGTGGTCAAGTGACCTTTGTCCAGTCAAGAATGCTATCTGGAAAAGAAAGGGATTCTATTATTTTACGAAAGCTGATGTTAAGCTGACTGGTCTACAATTCCCTATAAACATGTTCTGTCTCCCTTCTTAAGTACATAAAATTGCATTAGCTATCCATCAGTCCTCTGGCACTACACTCTAATGATTTATTAAATATGTGCAGCAATGTCTCTGATAACGCATGCAATCCATCTGAATTATCGACTTTTATTATTCAATGCATCTTTTCATTTTAAGTTTTAAAATATTTTATTGTTCATCTCACGATTACCCAGTCTATCACCTCAGTAAACATCAAAAGAAAATAATTAATCAACTTTTCCACCATCTTTCAATTTTTATTTGTGGCATTATCCTGCCAATGTTTAATAGTTCTACTCCTACCAGAACAATTTTTTAAATGATATGTTTGTAAAATATTTCATTACTTCATTTTATGCTTCTTGATAGTTTAATTTGAGGTTTTTGTTTTTGCCCTCCTGTTTCTTTAACTTCACTTATAATCTCTCTGTATTCTCTTATCATGCTCTCCTCTGCTGTCTATGTCCTTAATGTACGTTTCTATCCTGAACTTCACTTGCTCCCAAAAATCCTTACTCATCCATGGAGATTCATTGATATTTAGTTGCTTTTTCCTTTTAAAGGACTATATTTTCCTGTATGCTGTTGAACACAGTTTTAAAAGATTCCTATTATAATTTTAGGTCATTGATTACAAATGTCATTGCTCATTTATTTTCTCAAGTTCCATTCTCAGGCCCTTCAAAATCATTTGCTCTCCAATCTATTAATCTGTTTTTTGTCATTCCGGCCTCCTTCTGTATCATTGTACATCAGCTTTTCTTATTTGCTGAGATTTATTGCCCATTACCTGATACACATATTCACTCATTGACAGAATGGGGGTGGTGCTGCCTACGCAACCATTTACTGCCTCTCCCTAATTGCCCTGGAGAAGGTGATGGTGATCCATTGCAGTGCTTAAGTCCAGGCAGACCTACAGTGCAATTAGGAGTCCGAAGATTTTGATATTAACAGAGAATTGGTGATATGGTTTCAAATCAAGATAGCGTTTGACCTGAAAGAGAACTTGCAGGTTGTGTTGATCTCATGTATCTGTGGCTCTTATCCTTTTAGGTGTTAGAGGTCAAGGTTTTGGAAGATGCTGTTGAAGCAGCTTTGGTGAGTTACTGCAGTGTATCTTATGGATGCACAAAGCTGCCACTATGAATGTGAATGGAGTGACCATTGAAGATTTTGGATGGAAAGCCATTCAAATGAGTTACTTTGTACTGGATGGTGTCAAACTTCTTGAATGTTTTTGGAGCTGCACTCAAACTGGTAAGTGGAACAAACTCCATCACACTTCTGACTTGTGCCTTATTTTAGTGGACAGATTTTGGGCAGTCAAGAGGTGAGTTATTTTCATCACAGATCTCCCAGCCTCTGATTTGCTCTTGTAGCAACAGTGTTTGTGACTGGCTCAGTCCAGTTTCTGGTCACTGGTAGCCCTCAGGAATTTGATAGCAGCTGGCAATGATGGCAATGCCATTGAATTTAAACAGCAATGTTAAGATTCTCTCTGTGGGAGCTGGTTATTGCTTGGCACTTGTGTGAGATGATTATAAAATATCACTTAACGGCCTTGAGTAATGTCCAAGTCTTGCAGCATACAGGCACAGACTACTTCAGTATTTGAGTGTATCATACAAACACAGGCTGCTGCAGTACCTGAGGGTATCAGTGAATCTGCCCTTGCTGTGCCTTTCACAAATTGGGTTAGACAAGAGTCCTGAACACATTGGAGAAACTCTACTCTCTTGACCCTTTTGCCTATGTTTTGTCCAAAAAATATCAAGGTAGTTGAAATTCTCAATGATTAGTTTCCTATGATTTTACTCAATTCCCTGACTTATAAGCATCTTTCAACCTCCACCTTCCTTCAGTCTTCCAGCTCCCACTTCACAGGATTTCTGCATTGCCTCAGCTATCTGTATTTCTTTATTCTGCTTAGGTTCTTTTGTTTCTTGTTCTTTTGTTTCAATTAATAGCTGTGCTTCCTCTTCATAATGGTTACATTGGAGAACTAAGAGAAAAAAAGTTTTAGAAGTTGGGTAAGTAATTAGTAGCGCAGAAATATTGACTTGGGAAGTCAACTTATAGCTGAATCAGATGAGGTGTGCAGCAAGTGGCTAATTTGGCATTAGGCCTTTATACCCTTATAAGTGTTTCTCTATTCTGACAGAAGTTGTAAGTTCCTCTTTTCTTTCTTATATTTGTAATGATGATTAGATACAGCAAAGATAATTGTGCGGTAGATTTTGATCTAATTGCTGGCTGTTAAAAACATCACATGGTTGTGGAGCACATACAGTGAAATGTACCAGCAGACATACGCTTGTTACACAATCTGATTTTCCTTTCAATCATTTAAATGGGTGGAATGTTAGTGGCGTTTTCTCATGTATGGATGGCAGATGCAGTCCCATTTCCTCCCCACACTCCATACAGGCAATGCCTAGCACCCAGTCAACAACAACTGCTAACTCTGTAACCGTTTTCATCCTTGCAATCCATATAAATTTTCTCCAATTCTGGCCCCAATGCCACTCTGATTTCCATTACTTCGCTATTGGCAGCAGTGCTTTCAGCTGTCCAGGGTTTGGACCTCTGTATTTCCGTCCTTGCAGGACAAACTCAGCAGATCTGGCAGTATCTGTGGAGAGAAAACAGACTTAACACTTCGAGTCTGATGACACTTCGTCAGAACAGTTTTGTATTTTGTGTCCACAGATGCTGCCAGACCTGCTGAGTTTCCCCAGCAATTTCTGTTTTTGTTTCAGACTGCCAGCATCTGCAGTTCTTGGATTTATTTTCTTATAATGGAGATGAAATGCTTTGGCTATATGCTTCCTATCACAGTCAATGAATCCTACAACTTGAGAGGCTTGAGAATTTAAATCACAGCTCATGCAACAGTGCTCTGTAGGGTCATGTTCAGGAGAAAAAAGGGGATAATGAATTGGCAGCCTATTTCACACCACTTTACTCCCCTTTCCCACAATACCCCACACATCATTTTCGTTTCCATTGACTTCAGACCAATTTCAACAGCTCAACTCTTTATTTGATTCAGATGCTGAGTACTCGCAGTAAAACCATACTAACCGCTGCTGCAATTCTTGCCCTTTCTTCTTCTTCAAGTCTCAGTTTCTCAAGTCTCTCTTGTTCTGCACGTTCAGCTGCCAGCCTTAGCTCCTCTGTTACATATGAAACATTTGTCAGTTCTTACAGGGAATATAAAGCTCTTCTCTCTACAATGATGTGAACATTATAGATTCTCTTTGGTCCTTTCTTTGTACATGAACACCCTACCCCTTTATTGATCTCTAGCTATAGCCAGGTTGATTTTTTTTGGGAAGGAGCAAGGTTTTTTGGAGGAGTACATTTTTGTAGTTTGTACACTGTGGCTTGCCATAATCATGTGACGTTTGATGTAGTTGCTTTCAGTATGGAGGCATGAAGGCAGAAGTAATTAAAGGCAGCACATGGAACAAAAGTGGTGGCACGAGATTGCTGTACCCAAATCACTTGCCACCCTACTTCCAGCATGGCTTCAACCTTCACCCTATTGTTGGGATCTTTGACAAAGGGGCTCAGGCAGCTGGCCAAAACAAGTCATGCCTGTATGATAATCAGCCGTACCAAACCACCACAGAATCGGCTGTAGTGGTTCAAGAAGTGGGTTATCAACATCTTCTCCAGGTCAACTAGGGATCAGTGTAACTTGCCAGCAAAATCCACTTGCTGAAAGAATTTAGAAAACTGTGTTCCAAATGCTGATACTTAACTGCAAGCCTTAGTTTCACCTCATATTTTGTTGGCCTCAATGTTGAGATTTTAAAAAAATTTTTGGTTGGAACTGTGAGCTATGGTGATATATGATGGTGATCTTCGGACTATAAGCAGCAGCATTAAAATAAAACAAAAAAAAACAATACTTTTTTTATAGGACCTGGTCTGGAAGTTAGTTGCAGGTTGCTTTTTGCTCAAGGAACACTGTAGATATTTTGGCTCTGGGAATGCATCAAGCTCAAGTGTTAGCATATGTTTGAATGTCAACAATTGTCATCACAGGGGCAGCTGATGCCAATCTACCAAACAGAATGTTGAAAAAACAGAAAGAGAAACCAAAGTTTGAACTGGTTCTGAACTGTATTTTTCGGACAAGAGTATTGTGGCTGTCAAGGCTGTAGGATGGAGGTTTGATTGTTCCCTGGTTATCCTCCCATGATCAACTTATTGCAAGTTGAAGAATCAAATCTTAGTTTATAAGCATTTAATGACTATTTCTTGAAGCCTACTGGAAGCTATTTGCATTGACTGACGTCTTCAGAAATCAAAGAAGATACAATTCTATGTCCCTGTAATTCTAAGTTTTGTGCATAAAACTTAATAGAACAAGCCAATTACATCTATTTTTCTTCAAATTTGTCTCATAATTGGGTCTGCCTGTTTGTCTATGTGTGAATGAGGGCTAGAATCAAAGAAGATTGGGTTTAAATCATAGACAATAATTAGATTGTCTTGCTATTTAACTTTGCTCATCTGAAGCTATTGTATTCATCACAAATTGTTAATTATTTTGTTTAGGCTATAAAGTTGGTACTGGTTATTCACAAAGTCTGATTAGCATCAATTGTGAGGGTCATTGAATGTTCTGATTTTACTGTGGTGTGAATGCAGGAGTAGGGAGGCTGATTTGATTTGGCTATCAATACTTGTATAGTAATACTGAATCTCACCAGGAACTGAATCAGGATCTGATTTTATTTTCAACCAACATAACTTATGAGAGGAGATGCCATAGCATTTGTCTGCCAGTTTTTTTTCTCCCTCATAATGAACATGTCAGGAGATCAGTTACTTACCAGCTGGGCAAATTCACTCTCACATTCTAATACTCATTGGGACTGTTCAACAGATGACTATAAATTGTTTATAACCATTAAAATATGGATGCAATCAGGTCGACCATCTGCACAGGGTTGGTGCCATGATGTGACCTTGCTGTCAGGTTTCCAAATGGCACCAGGAATTATTGGAGTTTTTGTGGAAATGACACAAGTTCCTTAATCCACTGATAAATATCGGGCCTGAGCTGTGTGCACTTGTGCATTTAGTGAGGCAAGCAAGACTATAGCTTGGAGAATTTTGAAGGCACCTATTAGAGGTTTCCTTTGGGTATTTTTCTTCGGTCATTGCTAAAAGGTTCCCTTGTCTAAATTGCACTGACGTTGTCATTTCTTTTTGGGATGTGCACAATAACAATATGGTGGAAATTCATAGTTGATTTTATATATAAAAAGCAATTACAAAACAATAAGCTTGTTGTCAAGAACCAAATATTGATTCACTGATGTCCTTTAGGGAAGGAAACCTGTTCTCCTTAGCCAATATAGCCTCTATGTGACTCCACTCTCACTTCAGATTTGTTGAGTTTTAATTGTCTTCTGTTGTGACCATGCAAGAGACTCAGTTGTGTAAGAAAAATATTCCAAGATAAAGGCCCACTAACATCTTTCTCAGGCCAATTAAGGATAAGCAAAACATACTAATCTTGCCATTGATGGTCACACCACAAGAATTAACTAAAAACAAAAGAAGCTTTACCCTCTTCCAAGCGTCTTCTCTCCTCCTCTTGTCTGAGGACTTTTTCTTCAGATCTGGTAAGTCTTTGTCCCTTAGCTGAGCTCATAATGGACGACTTGAAAGAAACATATGCCAACAAAACATCTGTTTTATACAACTGAAAGTCAAAACAGTAATCTCTGATGTGAAATAAGTGCTTAGAACAACAACAGTACAGAAACATAGCAAAGACCTTCTGAATTTCATATTTTGACTGTTAGGTTGTGGTTTAAAACCATCTAGGTGGAATGTGAAAAAATGTCACATTAATTACTACACTTTCTCTTCTTTAAATCCCGCCAAACTTGCACCCCACAAGTCTGCCCTCTTTCTGTACCAAGGATTAGGAAATAACTAAAATGTCTGGTGACATTTCCTGTGATATAAAAAGAAACTCATACTATAGACATGATACAACCAATTTGGACACGGCTGTACCATTCCACCTGACTTTTAAATAACTGAAATTCTAAGTACATAGTGAACCATGTTTGCCAGCAGGGGAAGTATCTTAAACACATTCTACATAGGAAAATAAGTTTTCATTAGCCGGAAATTGAAGTTTCACCTAACTTACATAATTTTAGCTCTGGACTCTTTGTGTTCAAATCCCAGAATGTTTATCAATGTGAACAGAGCAAACACATTCCAACTACTGAAAATATACTTGTATGATTCTGTTATGAAAGGATGCAGTCCACAGAAGAACATCCTGTGTTGTGTTGGCTGCCTGGGGGACAAGTGAGTGTCATCCCTCAGTATCTTTGAGCCAGCACAAAAACTTTGTCCTATTCCCTTGTTATCAGAACTGTTCTCTAATCATTATCTTTCAGGATGCCAACTGCTGTTCACTGATTCATTGTTCAATTCCTTATGCGCACTTATTCATCTCCAGCAATATTGCTCATAGGGAAAAGTGAAGAACAATTTTGTTTTAGAATGCCCTTTACAGAAGAAGCATCTTGAAAAAAGGGGCTACCCATACAAGGAAATCTTTCCCCCTCCTGCGTTCAGCATGAATGAAGCCAGCTACAAATAAGCAGACTAATAAGTACATAACTAGAGATAAAAAGCAGTCACTTTAAAATACTAATCGTGCTGACACAGATTGATTGAATGGCTGCCAGCGATGACCAATGGGCATCACTCTCTGCTATCCAATCAAACAGCTCAAAAGTAACATATTTAATTAACAAAAGAAAGCAGCATAATACTGGAGGAGTTGAGATTAATATCACCTAAAACAAATTCTTTCATAAAAAATTATAGTATTCAATCTCATATAACATTGCAAAATCAATGCAGAGTTAGAACCTTTCATTTTCCAACATCACTAGGATAGTTCTAAACATATTAACAGCTTTTTCTAATGGCACTCTTTCCAAAAGACAGCTTGTCACCTCCTCACATTCAGGTGTGCCAGGCAAATATAAATGATAAATCTGACAGCTGTACTAAAAATGTGTAAATCTCAAACTTTTTCAACACTACCACTATACCTGCCTGTTGCCATACCATTTGTTTCTTTCTTTGCTTTGGCGGCTGGCACCATAGAGAGAAGAAAAGAGAATTTGTGAGATATTTTGAAAAGAATCAGAACAGTTTAAAAGTTTCACTAGCATTAAACCTGTATATATAGAAAAAAAACAAAACTAAAAGTTTATAAGACTGGACTTATACTGCAATGTAATTGACATCAGGATACAGTGATGCCTTAATGCACAAGGCCTCACATCTCAATACTTTGGTGTGTTCTGCACTTGTTGGTATTCAATTGTCACTTTATGTGTTGATGTACACTGAAAACGATGTTGCAAAGATGCAACACAACAGCAGTATAAATTGAGCCTAAAATATGCTTTGAAATCAGCAGAATGCGGTTTGATCCAGTAGCCATTAAAATAAAATATTTTCTCTTCAATTGCACTGTTGTAAGCAAAGGAACCTATAAAAAGAATGGAGTTGTTTGCCCAGGCAAAAATATCCTGGCAAAGACTAGTACACTCACTCACCCTATTGCCATGAAAAGCTTCCAATACACACTTCAAGTCTCTAATTTTTAAAGAATTGATTTCTCTTGACTTTTATGTTAAGAACATATCTAAAAGGAAGCAAATGATGAATATTGTAGCATCTTCCAATTATTCATTTTAAAGAATTCAGGACAATTGACATCATTCAACAGGATGTCAATATCTTTGTGCCCTACCTTGCAAATGGAAAAAATCAAATTGCACTTAGACAGCAACTTTCACCTACTTAGCATGTGCTTTACATACAATGAAACAGTCACGGTCATAATGTTGAGAAACTTTCACACAGGAAGGTCCCATAAGGAACAATGAAATGCAATTTCTGTAACAACATTTATTAAGGAATAAACATTGTCTAAGAATCTAGGAAAATACTGTTTGTCAAATCAATCAGAGTTTTTTTTACTCTAGGAAGGAGATAAGCCACCTATGGTTAACCAGGGAAGTTAAGAATAACATCAGATTGAAAGAAAAACACACAATGTGGCAAAGGTTAGTGATAAGACACAGGGTTGGGAAAGTTTTAAAAATCAACAAAAGATGACAAAAAAAAAAGGGAGAAGTTAAACATACAAGTAATATCAAGCATACAGCAAGAGCTTCTTAAAATGTATAAGAAGGATCAGAGAGGCCAAAGTTAATAAGTCCCTTAGAAAACAAGGCAGGGGAAATAGTAATAGGGAACAAGGAAATGGCACAGGAATTGAATAAATACATTACATCTGTCAGCACAGCAGAAGACATTAATAGCGCTCCAAAATTACTAAATAATCAAGAGTTAAAAGGAAGAAAGGAAAAATATACAATAACTGTCACTAGAGGAAAAAGTGTTAGGGAAGCTCATGGGGTTAAAGATCACTAAGTCCCTGGGCCTGATGCGATGCATCCTAGAGTACTAAAACATGAAGCTACAGACATAGTGTATACACTGGTAGTAATCTTCCAAGATTGTGGAAATGTCCCGGGGATTGGAAAACTGCCAATGGAACACCTTTATTTAGAAAGGGAAGGAGACAAAAAAACTATACGCCAATTAGCTTAATATATGTTATTGCGAAAATATTAGAGTCTGTTTTAAATTATGTAATAGCATTTAGAAATCATAGAATCCCTACAGTGTGGAAACAGGCCCTTTGGCACAAGTCCACACCAACCCACACAGCATCCCACCCAGACCCATCTCCTTATAACCCACCTAATCTATACATCCCTGAACACTACGGGAAATTTAGCATGGCCAATCTACCTAGCCTGCACATCTTTGGACTGTGGGAGGGAGCCGGAACACCTGAAGAAAATGCACGCAGACACAGGGAGCATGTGCAAACTCCACACAGACAGTCGCCTGAAGATGGGATCAAGACTGGATCCCTAATGCTGTGAGGCAGCTGCACTAACCACTGAGCCCCTGCACAGATCAAGCAGAGTCAGTATGACTTCACAAAGTGGAAATCATGCCTGATAAATTTATGAGAATTCTTTGAGGTAAAAAGCAGGATAAAAAAGGAAGCAGTGGATGTTTGGATCTACCAGCCTGAAATTACCATGAAGGACCATTCTTCTCAACTGAGGCATAGTGACCCTCGGGTTAAACTATGACCAATTGTCTCTCTCTAACGAGACAGCAGCCAATGATCTGGTAGAACTTGGGTGACTTTACCATTACCTTACACATTGACATAGATAGGTTAATTGAGTATGCAAAAAATTGGCAGCTGGAATATAATGTGGTAAAATGTGAGATTATGCAATTTGGCACTTTGCAGAAAGTATAAGAGAGCTGGATATTTTTTAAATGGAGAAAGACTGCAGAAAGATACAGCACAGAATGATATAGGAGTCCTCCTAATCACAAAAAGCGAGCATAAAAGTTCAGTAGGTAATAGGGAAGGCAATGGAATGTTGGTCTTTATTTAAAGAGGAAGGAGTATAAAAATCGGGCACTAGTCAGGCCACGGTTGCAAAACTGTAAATAGTTTTTGTTCCCTTATGTAAGGAAAGCTATACTGTCATTGCAGACAGTCCAGAGAAGGGCCACTAATCTGATTCTGAATATGAAGAAACTGTCTTATGAAGCTGAATGGGTCTGTACTCATTGGAGTTTAGAAGAATGCGCGGTGATGTTGTTGAAACATACAAGATGCGGAAAGATTATTTCCTCTTCTGGCAGACTCAATGACATTTATATTGTTAGCATTAATTACTGCCTGTTCCTATTGCTCTTGTACTGAAATGCCTTACCAGGACATATAAAGATCAGCTATGTAGCTGTGGGTCTGGAGTCACAGACCAGGGAAGGTCAAAAGATTTCCTTCCCTAAAGGCATTAGTGAACCAGACTGGCGTTTTTTGACAATCACAGTGATCATTAGTCTTCTAACTGAAATTTATTGAAATTTCGCCGTTTGCCATGGTGAGATGTGAACCCATGTCGCAAAAGTATTAGGCCAGATCTCTGAATTACAGGTCCAGTGATACATCTTCACAACCACCTGGCCATTATTCCGCACTCTCTTTGTCTCATGTTGCCAATTGCCTAGCTACGTCAATAGCTCGCTTTCAATTTGGTGATCTTCAGCTGTAACTAATCCCTGGACTTTAGCAAAAACCCACTGGAAGTCACACAAATAATATCCCATAATTCAGAAGATGTATTCATAACTTGGCAACTCCTTCCAACATGTGCTAGGGGTGGGCAGAAAGAGTGACAGAGATTCCTGGCCAGACATGTGAAAGTACTACAGGTTCTATCATGCTATGTATAGCTCCAGGCTACAACATACTTGGAAATGCATGTGTTGCAACCCACACTCAGCAAAACAGGCCCTGCACGGCCGGCCATGCAGTCATGCAGATTAGGTCGCATTGTATCCAGGGAGAGCTAGGTAATTGGATTCAAAATTGGCTTGATGGTAAAAAGCAAAGGGTGATGGTTGAAGATTATTTCTCGGACTGGAGACCTGTGACTAGTGGTGTGCCATGGGGGTCAGTGCAGGGACTTTTGTTATTTATTATTTACATAAATGTGAATGTACAAGGCATAATTAGTAAGTTTGCAGGTGATCCAAAATTAGGAGGTATCATTGATAGCAAGGAAGGTTATCAAAAATTACAGAGGGATCTTGATCAGATGGGGAGTGGGCTGAAGATTGGCAAATACAATTCAATACAGATAAACATGAGGTGATGCACCTTGGAAAGTCAAACCAAGATAGGACTTAGACAGTAAATGGTAAAGTCCTGAGGAATGTTGTCGAATACAGGGACCCTAGAAGAACAAGCACATACTTCATTGAAAGTGGAGTCACAGGAAGACAGAGTGATGAAGAAAGCATTTAGTGTGCTGGCCTTCATCAGTCAAGGCCCTGAGTATAGGAGTTGGGATGTTGTGTTACAGTTGTATAAGTTATTGGTCAGTCCACACTTGATGTATTGTGTATAGTTTTGGTCACCCTGTTATAGGAAAGACACTAAACTGGAAAGTGTGCAAAAAAAAATTTACGAAGATGTTGCCAGGACTTGTAGGCCTGAGTTATAGGGAAGAAGTTGGCCAGGATAGGACTTTATTCCTTGGGTTGTAGGAGAATGAGGGGTGACCTTACTGAGGTGTATAAAATCAAGAGGGGCACAGACAGTTGAATGCATATCATCTTTTTCCCAGGGATGGGGAATTGAAAACTAAAGGGCACAGGTTTAAAATGAGAGGAGGAAGAATTAAGAAGGACCTAAGAAGCAACTTCTTCACGCAGAGAGTGGTGCGTATTTGGAATGGATTGCTGGAGAAAGTGGTTGAGGTAGGTACAATAGCAACATTTTAAAAACATTTGAATAGGTAAATGGACGGGAATGGTTTAGAGGGATATGGACCAAATGTGAACAATTGGAACTGAGTGGGCAGCATGGACAAATTTGGGACAAAGGGCCTGTTTCCATGCTGTATTACTCTATGACTTTATATGATATGGAATATATCTACACAATATATCTATATTATTCTAGTGATATTAAACTATTACAATATTAATATTAAACTATTTATTACAATTAATATTAAACTACTATTCTATTGATATTAAACTGTTATGATATTCAAATTAAATCACATGATGCATTGACACAAAAATATGTAACATTTTTGATACGATACTAGGCCAGTGTTGACATGCTTACATTATATTGACATTAAACCACATTACAATACTGATATCAAAGTATGTTATAATACTGATATTAAACCACGTTACTGACATGAAACTGGGGCGGAGAGCAGTAAAGATGGGAAACTTTGAAGAGAACTTGAATGAGCTCTTTAAATGTCGTAACGTTCAAGGCTATGGGGCCAAATGCCAGAAAGTGGGTCTGGTACAGGCTTAGAGATAGTAGGAACTGCAGATGCTGGAGATTCTGAGATAACAAGGTGTAGAGCTGGATAAACACAGCAGGCCAAGCAGCATCAGAGGATCAGGAAAGCTGACGTTTCGGGCCTAGACCCTTCTTCGGAAAATCTGAAAGGCCTGTTCGGCCTGCTGTGTTCGTCCAGCTCCACACCTTGTTATCTCTGGTGTAGACTGAGATTAGTTTTCTTTTGTCGGTGGGTACTGGATGGGCCGAAGGGCCTCTTCTGTAACATATTATAGTACTGCATTTTTTAAAAAAAACCTCTCCCTGCTTGAACTCACCATCTTGGCTTCTTGTTCGAGGAGCTGTTCACAATAAAAACACAAAGTTGCCCGATATAACCGCAGACAGGTCGAAGGCCCGGCCGCGTTGCTAGGGACAAGCTTGTTTACCACGGCTCCGTTGCTGGGAGACGCTCCCGGCCGCAAGACGCAGGCGCGGCACACGTCGCCTCTCCCAACCCCCATGCCCGCTGCCGCAAAGGACTGAGTACGACAGGGGCCGGCGGTCAGTTTGCGGCAACGGCCTCCGTCACTGCACCAGTGGCTCCCCTCACCCTGCGGTTTTCGTCGTCGGTGTCTGCTGCCGCCGGTAGGGCCTGGGATTGTAATTGAGGCTCGGTTACTAGGTGTAACGGGGGGAGAGAGAGAGAAAAAAAGGGTGGGATTGACGTTTTGTTGGAGTCAATGTGAAGGTGCTGATGGTGTCAGGCAAGAACGAGGATAATGAACCACACAACATGGCTGAACATGGATCAGAATTAGGGTATAAATTGGGACAAGCCTGGGAGTGTGATTTGGTGTTACGGTCTCCATCAAAGAGCAAATCAGTACCAATCCGGGTGGTACAGGTAAAGTTTAGTGATTTGGAATATTTTTATTGCACAACTATACTTTTATTCATTAAAAAACACCTGTGCATACACAGAAAGAAAATCAGAAGTTGATGGCAAAACTCAGCAGGTCTGGCACCATCTGTGAAAAAAAAATCAGTTATCTTTTCGAGTCTGGTCATTCTTCCTCACAACTGAACTTTTGCCCGGAAGAGACAGGAGATGTTGAGTTCCCGGGAAGGGTTACTGGACCCGAAACGTTACTCTGATTTTTTTTTCTTCCCTTAACAGATGCTGCCAGACCTGCTGAACGTTTCCGGCAACTCGTTTTTGTTGCTGATTTACAGCATCTGCAGTTTTTTTGGTTTTTATATATGCACATACTGAAGCACTTCTGTGCAGTCTTTGCACATGAATAACAAAGAAACATTGGAATTTGGCATTTCCTGCAGTTGAAAAAAAAACAAGGCATTTCTTTTTTGTACATGACTGTGGTTGGGTCCATTTGACACATTGAGTGGGTTTGATAACTGAATGGATGCACATTTTAGTTTGTCAGAAAAATGCTAAATGGTGGTTCTCTCTCGGTGGCAGCTGCCCCAAGCTTTAGTGCTTACCTCAGCACATAGTCCTCAACCTTGGAATTTGAACATTTGGTTAGGTTCTTTGCAGTGGAAGGCCAGCAAGTTTTGGGCAACTCAAACAGCATCTCTGGAGTTGCTAGTCCTCTAGGTGCAGTCAGTGTTTGTCTCGATGTGCTCTACGATCTGTTCTCCAAAACGCACAGTCCTGTATCACAGCTGCGTGGGACAAACCACGACAAGAACCACTGCATCATCTTCACAACTTGGCAAAAACACATTCCCGAAGGAGACGTGGGACAGTCTGTTCGCCTAGTTCAGCTGCAGCATGTAGTGGTGGACAAAGTCTGGATGTAAAAATTAAGCTAGCAATGTCCTGGTGGTTTGTTTTGACAGTTCTTATCTATCAGCCAAACAGCGAATAGAGATGATGTTGGGAACTGAACTGGCTAGTTTTGTTCTTGTTTAACTGGTGAAATACCTATGTTTTGAATTGTGGTTATGTACTATAGTTGGAAGACAAAGCTTTATACCATCAGCAAATAAACAGATTTGTATTTAAATAATGCTTTTTATGATCACTAAAAGAAAGCAGGCTGATAGGGTCCTTGGTTTAAAAAGAACTCATCCAAATAACAGCATATCCAAAACAATGCAGTTCTCCCTCAGTACTATGCTGGACTGTAAAATTTTGTAGATAAGTCTGGACCTTGTGACTCTGACAAGAGTGCCATGGCTGATGTGAAGCAACGTATGGATGCCAGTTTTGATGAGTGAGCCACGGTCATTACTTAGAAGGCAGAGGGCAGAAGGTTTTGAGCGGATGCTGTTTTTCCCAGATGTAACATTTTTTTTCCCTACATTCACAACTTTTAACAACACTTATCAGAATGTGACGTGAATTACTTTAGTGACCATTTACAATGTTTGATCTATGATAATCTAGTGATGGTTGTTGTTCTATTACTGAGTGTTAACTTTTGTTTACACACATTTCAAACATCACGTTTAAGGTCCTTCAAGGACAAAGGTTAGCCGATAAGTGGTTAAAATGAAATTATGATTGTCCACAAAATGAGGAACTAATTTGTATTCTAAAGTCAGCAAGGAAACTTAATGACCTTCTGTTGACAAGGAGAGCAAGAACTTTCCAGAATTTGTAGTATGAGGGGATCATTCTTAGTCGAATAGTTAATGTAAATCATTGAAACACAAAACTCCATTACTCTTTGAACAGAAGTGTCAGCACAAATTCTAGACTCGAGTCTTGCAGTTGGGCTTGAATTCTGTCTTCAAGGGAAGTCTGCTTCACTGGCCTGAGACTGCTATTTAAAGTATGCCTAAACTTGACACCTGTTTTGTTACAGAGACAGTGAAAAGCTGGATGGAAAAGCTTTTGTTTGAACATGGCAAATCCTTTAAGAAGTGAAGTAATAAAACTGTATAAAAATGTAAGTTTCTGGTCATCTACTTTAACTATAAATTTAATGTTACACAGTTGTTTCAGCAGGTAGATCTACTACTTGATATGGTATTAAATCATGCAAAACCACAAATTTCCAGGCCAAACCCTTTGTTTGTAAACCTGTGCTGTCTTAGGTACACAGCAAATCAACCTCAATCCTCTTTAGGATAGGGTAGAGAAGGGTACAGAATCAATTGGGTTTCTAATTTCAAAATCTAATTATCTTTGTGGTACTTTAAAGCAACCTGCCATGACATCACCTGGGCAGGTGGAACCTTCCGCCCTAGAGGAAGGGTCACTTCCTCTACGGTACAGAGCCCTCAAACTGAAACTGAGTTCATGTCCAAAAGAAAGGAACTGCTACAAAGAGCCATTTGCAACAAATTTTCACACCACTCAGGTTCAAACTCATGCCCCTGTGGTGATTAGAATCTGAATCTAGTGCCTTAGACCAAATTAAGTATTGTATCGTCAAGTAAAGCTGAAACAACAGAAAAGATCCTCAGTGGATGTGTAGCAACACGTGTTAACAGAGACACAGTTAATGCGCCCAACCCTTTCTCAAGGTTGGACACAGTGGTACTATTAGGCAAATGTCAAAAATCCCTCAGGGTTTGGAACACTAGATGGTCAATTGGAGGATAAGAATCAGAGGGCAAGAACTAGAGGCAGGAATTTATCCCGTGGCAAGGATGTGGAATGTGCACGAGTATGGTAGAGGCTTCAATCATGGCTTTCAAAAAGAGGTCTAAGAGAGTGTGGAAATCCATAGTTTTGGCAAAGAGGTTATTGACTTGCTTGCCAAGCTGCCTTGTTCTCATTCAGATGTTTCATCACCATCCTAGGTGACATCAGCAGTGGAACCTCAATGAAGCGATGTTGTTCTACTCCATTTGGAACTTGTACTGTCTGGTCCGTTTATCGCGAGTAGTGTCATCGCTGGTTTTGATCTGTTTGGGTTTGTATATGGGATTGTATCTGTTTGTTGATAGAATTGCTTCAACAGAGGCTCCACTGCAGATGTCACCTTGGATGGTGATGAAAAGTTTAAATGAGAACAAGCCAGCTTGACAACCAAGTCAACAATCTCAGGTGTGGAAGTGGCAGGGAACTGGGACTAGATGACATGTTGTGGAATCTGACACCCTGTGGAAATGGACACCTTAGTAACTACATGAATGTTGCTTGTGACTGTTAGATTTTAAAAACACTTCATTTTTTTTCTACTGTCATTATTTTTGTGCAAAGAATGGAAGTTTCAGATGAATAAGGATTAAAGAAACTTTTTAATACATTAGTGCTTGCAAATTGCAACAGTCCATATTAACTTTGGAAAAATAATAAGGAAAAAAAAAACTCCATGACAGCCATTGCAATAGTCACATTCTTTACTTCTCTCCTCCCTGAGAAGTCAAAGTAGCAGCTTGAGTACCAATATTTAAAAAAAAAAGTGTAGAAAAAGAGCAGTGTCCTGAGTTGTTTTCACATGATGTCAGGACAGGCTATTCGCTAATGCTTCTAATGTTCACCTCCGTTGCCTGTGAAATTACAAATGAAGCATATTCAAAAGTATTGACAAAGCCCCTGGTTTTGGCTGATATGGTGGGGAATATTTGCCAAGCAATGATAAAAGGTATTAACTTGGTTAAAAGGATCTTTTCATTTCAGCACAACAAATGCCAGTCTTCCATCTAGCCTTTGACTTAATGAATGCTTTCTTAACATGACACTTGAGCACCAATCATCCCATACCTTCAACAAAGCATCTTAGACATTGGAGAAAAGGGACTGGACAGACTAGCCTGTCAGTTGTTTCAGGGAGGCTGGATAAGAAAATAGAAGAAAAAAGAAGGAACAAGGATAGAGAAAATATTCCAAGAGTTTGGTAGCAAGAAAGCTGAAAGCTTCTCCAAGGAGGCAAAGCTGGAATCATTCTGTATTATAGGAGGATAAAACAGGGTTTCAAGCCTTGCTGCATATTTAACAGAACATGCAATCTAGTACCAACTGAGTTGCTAGGGACGAGGGAGTTAAACAGAACAATGGTAGAAAGTGAAAACCCCTTCCATCCAGGCTGTCCAGTACAGTTGTTTTGCAAAGCACCCTTCTAGAAGAGGTGAGATAAAAATTAAAATCACAGGCCCAGTGGGAAGACAGATTTGGGAATTTCATTTCAGATTTCAACTTGAGCAACTGAAACTGACCCAGGAAGAGATTGCACTGGCCTGAATAAGGAATTTAGAATTGTGAATCATTGTCACCGTAGTTGGAGCATTTCCCCCCCCCCCCTTGCAAAAAGAACCACCCAACATTGATAGAGACTGTGGTCCTCCCTCGCCTACTTATTTGGAAGTTCTCAACCGAATTCCTCTATTCATCTCAAATACAGATTATTTCAAAGTTTTGAAAAGTTTTTTAAAAAGTGGATGAAAATCCCTTAACTAAATGAGGGAACAGCATGTAAAAGATACTTATTGATTTATTTTAAAAAACAACTTTAAAATACATTTCCCTGGACTAAAAGATGAACATTTTATCTTAAAAGTTGCTGTACCTTGGCAAAGAATATCCAAAAGGAGAAGACTACTTCAGAGATCGTCTTAAGGCAGCTTTCATTAAAAATAAAGACATTACAGATCCTGAACAAATCAAGGCATTAATAGCTCGAGGAGAGTTTGTGATAAAGGAACTGGAGGCACTGTATTATCTTAGGAAATACAGAGCTATGAAACAGCGTTATTATGAGAAGAATGAATGACCTTATGATGGGGGCAACTTTAACACCTCAATTTGAAGACATGCAGAATGTATCACTTTACAAGTATGGCTCTGGGATTTGGCCAAATCCTCCACATCTAGATGCATGTCTTAAAATGCTGTTTAAATTGGTTAATTAAGAATGGAACTTTTAAGAAGCCATTGCTAGGGAGTGTTCCAACAATATCTCTGTAATACAAGTACTAATGCTGGTCAGTATTCATTCAATCAGATCTTGCTATAATAGCATAATCAGCATGGAACTTGCTCAATCACTGCAACTAGTGGATATGCCAGTCAAAATCCCAAACAGATTTAAGAATGTTGGCCTTTGATCAAGATTATTGCTGCCCAATTGTGCCATGATCGTACTAAAATGAGATCCATACTTTTGGGGTAAACCAGTTTTAAAGTGTGCCTTTCAATTAATAAACAGTTACAATGCAAATGCTGAAAACCATGCAACAGTTGCAGTTTTAGGCAACTGTAATGTGTTGTAAAGTGATAATAATAAAACACTGGTGCAAAGAAGTTTGCAGACAATACAGGAGGTGTATTTTGTTTTACTTCTGCCTGGATTAGTGTTTGTAACACACTAGATACACGTGTATTAAATCACTGCTGAAAAGTATCAATTTGCAAAAAATTCAAGAACTTCATAGCAATATTTGGTCAGCATTCAGCTGCTATAAGTTGAGAAAAAATTTCAAGTGTACTAGCTTTGTGATTTGTGCATAAGTAGACTCGAGTCCTTGATTGTTTTTCTCCTCTGCAAAAAGAACTTCACATTTCCCACATTGTACTCTATTTGCCAACGTTTAAACCCAGTTTACAGAAAGTGATAAGTTGTTTGTAACTCTTACAAACTGTTTTTCCACCAACTTCTCATCTGCAAATCTGGCTATAGTTCATTCAATTTCTCCAAGCCACTTAATACTTGGTAAAAATTATGCACATCTCTTATAAATGATTGATGTTTCCATGTATTAAGCATTAAAAGAAGCAAATTCTCAGTATCACTATGTTTAATAGGCAAACAGAATGAAATGGAGGTTTCAGTTATGACCTTAGTGAATGGTGGACGCTGCTGTGCCTGCTTGGGATGCAGACAGGAAAATCAATGTTGCATCTCCATCTTGAAATGAAGACCCAGTAGTCTGAACTGGTGACCCAGTTCTAGATTTCCCCATAAAGGGGGAAAACATCTTCAGCATCTAACCTGTTAAAGTATCCACAGAATCCCACAGGTTTCAATAAAGCTTTTTGTAAACCAACATCTTCATCCTAACTTCCTAAAGGTTCCTCCTAATAACCAAAAAAAAACTGCAGCGTAGGTACACAGTCTCACTAATGTCTGAATTTTATTTAAATCATTGCGTTTGCAGTGAAGATCAACATTTCATTCACCTAATTACTGGATGTATGTGCATGCTAATTGTGTGGGGGTGTACAAAGACCCCTAGTTCCTTTTGTACAGCAGAATTCTGCTGTTTCCACGCAAGTAATATTCTGCTTTTCTCCTCCTACTGCCAAAGTGTAGACAGTCTGACTTTCTCTGCCACAGCCTGCATCCTGCAGCTGGCTAGCCATCAGGTACTGGAGATGTGAGAGCCTTTGTTCCCATTAGATTTCACCTGTAGTAATTCTGATAAGTTCCTCTTTTGCTCTGCTGGTATCATTGGCCATTTTTTAAAAAAAAAAGCAGAACTAATGTATTGACACTTTAATTACAAATTAAAACTAAATTCAGTACATTTATGTTCAAACATTGATATTGAGACAACAGATTCAAACAAAAAGTGACATTACCACACATATACATCAAGCTATTCAATAATGCTTGATAAAAATGACTGATCCTTGATACATAAAGGACCAAGTATAAATAAAATTCTATTTTCAATTTTGGATTTGTAAATAACGTGTGGATGGCCAATCTATATGTAGCCTACCATTCACGCAGATAGTTATTCATTCAACAAGCCGAGTTTAGTACTCTTAAGTGCACCCTTTTCAACACTGCTGAATGTCAGTTTTAAGATTCACAGGCTGTTAAGCACCATGCTAAGAACTGGTCAGTGCAAAAATTGTTGAAAGCTTCCAAGTTAAAGATACTGTACACAAGTTTTAAACCAAAACTAAACAGCAGTAAAATCATTTGTCTTATTTGCCAATTTACGAAGGTGTCTTTTTTTTTAAAATGCTGTGAGACTTCAAACTGCAAAAAAAAACAAACATTCAAGTCATGACATCTGTAAGTACAAATTTTATCTTAAATAATCAATTTGCAGAAAAAATGTAAAATAGATAAGCTGTTTAGTTTGAGGGAACTGACTTTAAACAGCATAACATAACCTGAGACCTCACCTTCAGTGCTGAATGTTAAGTCAGACTCTTGAGCATTTACTTGACTCAACTGATCAGCAACAAAGGGTGTACAAAACCAGGCCAGGGCGATTCCAGACACTTTGCTCCAAGGATTGTTTAGGTTCCATTGAATACCTTTGTCCTCAAAAGAAACCTGCAAATCTGTCCATTCTATCTTAACCTTGCCAGCAATGGGAGCTCCAATATGTACTGTATTGTAATCAAGACAAGTGACTTTTTAAAAAACAGGCACAAAGTTAAATCTTACTGCAACTTTTAAGTTTCCTATTGTTAGGAGCAGACAATGTGTAAGGCATGTTAAACGCCAGCAATCTTAGTTTCCATGAGGAACATAGTGGTCTTTCTTACCAGTAAGATTTATCTAACCCTATGCAAAACTGTACTAAACTGATCTTAGTGATGCTAATGCAATAATCTGGAAGATAAGTTGCAACACCCATAGCACGTTAAAGTTTGAATTGTCTAATATTCAAAAAAAACATCTATTTTTGTGCAGCAAGTGTAAGTATGGAATGTTATTCTGAATTTTAAGCTTTATTTTGGTCTTTTGTTTAAAAAGGATTCAGAGATCAGTTCTCAAAAAAGGGATATTAAACAATATACATTAAGTTGTTATCTGTTGAAATTCTTAATCATTTTATAGAAATAAAACCCTGTTAACAAAGTTTCATGTATGCACAATTGAATGCATCTTAAAAAAACAGTATTCAAGTCGTCAAAAAAATAGTTTATTGCACTAACTCATGACTCTGGTACTTCTTATGGTTGTCAAGACTGATCCAAATTCACATCGACTCTGCAGATAGGGCAACTCGAGTTTCCCTGCAGGATAGAAACCATTGAGCTTTGAATTAAATCTTGTAACACTACCAACTATTACTATCACCAAACTGAACAGATTTTAAAGCCCATCTTAGTGCATCTTGCACGTTAAATTGCTTCTGTAACAAGAGTTCTTTAAAGGACAGTTTTAAAGTGGAAATTGATCAAATGGGGGTCAAGTATAGGAATTCCACTTACAAAGAATCCAGTTCAAAAAATGTAAGCGTACCAAGTGCGACTGGCTATAATGTCAGTCTTCCTTAGCGTCTAAGGTGGTGCTGGAGAGCT
Source organism: Stegostoma tigrinum (assembly GCF_030684315.1). Taxonomy (NCBI): domain Eukaryota; kingdom Metazoa; phylum Chordata; class Chondrichthyes; order Orectolobiformes; family Stegostomatidae; genus Stegostoma; species Stegostoma tigrinum. Next base: position 48,343,739 of record NC_081378.1, read on the forward strand.
GAATTGCAAACATTACATCTTTGTACAAAAAAAGGGGGTGCAAGGATAAGCCCAATAAAAGGCACCAGTTTAAATTCCAGTGGTTGATGATGTACTTCTAGAAACAATTATTTGGAATAGAAGTATAGTCACATGGATAATTACAAATATCAATTATACAGGAACAGCATGGATTTTGTAACGGAAAATCATGTTTAACTTTAAGAAATATTTTGTTAGAAACATGAACAGACAAGAGTGTATGTTGGAGCAACTAGGATGTGTGCGCCAGTCATTAAAAGTGGCAGGACAAATGAAGTAAGCAGTTCATAAAGCATTAATCTGGGCTTTATTAAATAAAAACGGGTTTACAGTGAGACTCAGACACTGGTTTGACCTCAGCTTGAGTACTGTGTAAATACCTGCATGGCAGTATACTTAAAGCATTTAGATGATCATTTGATTAGAAGTTATATACAGGGTTACAGCCTCAAGACCTGTGGAGACATGGGCCAAATTGCCTTCTTCAGGACCATCACAATTGCAATGGAATCAAAACTAGCTGCTGAATCTCAAAAGTTTACATTTACTAGGTTCAAACAAGTCCTTAAAATACACACTTACATTTTAATTGGTTTCTACATAAATTTCAGATTTTAAGTTTAAAAAGGATGTTAACTCTTTCACCCAATTGATTTTAGGTTCAGAAAAAGCAAGTTTTCATCTGACAGTAGCTAATTAGTGACTTTATATCCTCAGCAACCACTAATTCAAGAAAGTGCTTTACACATGCAGTACCTTGCAATTAAAATCTTGACTCTGCAGTGTTTATATTTTCTGCTGTCTATACTGTTTAACCTCAAATGGACCCAGCCTCTACCCAGCCACCAATGCCAGAGCATTTCTTTTGCTAAATACCTTTAACCAGCGGTCAATACATTTTCTGTGATAATCATGAAGACATGGCAAGATCCTCAACTTCTCTTGAGGCATGTAGTCATTGAAGCAGATATGACACCTGATGAGATTAACGTGAGGAATGTTTTACTAATGCACATCTCAACTCAGAAAAATTGCACTTATGTCATTTATGAAAGCAAACAAATCAAACTACCAAAACCACACAAATTAATTACACTGAATAAAACTTTGGGATAATGCAGAAATGCTGAACATCGCATTGCTAGTTCAAGAGAAGTCTCCAATGTAAATTCGGGGAGTTGGGACTAAACTAATCACTGTTTGCACTAAGCAGGATGCCACAAATAGTATAAGATAATTATCTATATTAGGGGAGATCGATTGACAGTCAAATGTCATCAAGAGCAAGGAACTCTTGTGCTTTTCTAAATCTATTTCACATGGCTGGATTGGATTGTAAACAGCTCTAAAGAGGCAGATGCTATTTGGCTACACAGTTTTCTGAAAACAAACATTAGCCTAGATTATGTTCAAGTCTCTGGATAAGTCTCAAACATTTGGTTGCCAACCATACCTTTGACATCCTTAAGTTAACTTGGAGACATGACAGGGTAATAAAGGCTCAAGTTTGTCTGCTCAATTAAAAGGACAATATTTTGACCAAAGAGCATTGCCAGGGAGAATAAAGTAGCAGATATTTAAATATTAAGAGATTAAATACATTTCACCAGAAACGTGAAGGCACAAAGATTGGTACTTGATTAACACAAAGAAATAAATAATGGGTGTTTAATGCTACACAGGAAAGAAAAAAAGTCCTGCCACAAGCAAAGCAGAAAAAGATACAAAAAATAAATAATCAAAAAACAAAACAGCAAAATTAAAGATGAAAATGGAATGAACTAAGGGTGTCAATACTGATGGATTAAAGACCCATGCTATTATGCATATCATTATCAGTATATTCAGGTATACAAATGGAAAATAAGTGTGATAATTAATAAGAACTAATCACAATTTAATAAACAAAACATGACTTGTAGATCACAGTTTTAACTTAGTCTTGAAAATAATTAAGGATCCACAAGAGCTGAAATCAGGTAAAGGATTCCAATGGAGAAAAAAACCTACACTGCTGTCCAACCCAGCAGCAAGTCTTTACAGCTATTGCCTCCGCTCTTTGATTTCAAGTATCTCATGACATCGGAGTTCGTCCAAGAAAAATTAAGTGAAATTCACAGCTGACCTTTGAGAAATCTGCATGAGAAGAGCTCACAGCAGGGGAGCAGGAAAGTGGCTTTTTAAAAGTGCAATTTTACTGTTTATTTTGTAAAGCTGAGTGGAGTGGGTTCTTTGATTATATGTTTTATTATAATCTATCTTGATTAAACTCAAAACTATAAAACATAGGTACTAAATTAGCCTGGAGCAGTGGTTTTTTTTGAAAAAGAGAACAGTAAGACTGCTATTTTCTGGATCTGTAGATTGTTAAGATGCAAAGATGGCCTTTAGTCAAGTGAGCTGCTCTTCCTGTCAGATGTGGAGATTAGGGAGAGTTTCCATATTACTGATAATTATGTCTGCAGGAAGTGTGGCTGTGACTCCGATCGGATCACATGGATCAGTTGGAGCAGCAGTTAGAGGTAATGGGGAATTAACAGAAGGCAGGGACTGTGATGGACAGATGCTGTAGGAAGGGAGAAAAACCAAATATATAGTCAGGTGGATGGGTTACTGCCAGGAAAGTTAGGAGAGAACATTTCCACCATTTGGTCGAATTAGTAACAAGGAGACACACCAGATTACCACACAAGTGTTCCCTTATCATCCACTGCAAGAATATCAGAAAGCAGAATACTGCATTGTTAAGGATCCAATATAGGTAACAATTTAAAAATTGAGCGTTTGAAAAGCAAGGTGTACGAAAGCAAATGTTCAGCTCCATTTGAAGAGCTGGAAGCAAAAAGGTTGAGGGAACCAATGGCTTTTGCTCCCATCTTCAATACTCAATGTATTTAATCAGGGGTCAAACCTTCCACCTGATGAGAAAATAAAGCCAATTTAAATCAAGTTAACAAGATATACAAGCTCGACTGATGATAAAAACATTAAAAAGGATGTTCCTGCATCAGAAACTGGTTTTCATTGAATCTCAACTGAGTCAACATCATTCATTTCAGGGATAAGTCTTCAGCAATGCATGCTATCCAAACTGGATCAGTAATCTAAAGACCCATGCTAATTCCCATAGCATTCAGATGCTGGAATTTGAAATGAGTCACTAAAAACCTTGAAATTATCAGCCAATCCAGTGGCAAACATGAAACTATTGCTGTCCCATGTAAAATGAGACTGTTGTTCTCTTAACCACCCTCTGAAATAGCTTAGTAAGTCTGTATTGAACCGCTACAATAAGTCCACTGAAAAGAATGTCAGATAGATCACCTGACATCAGCCAAGGCATGGAAACAATAGTAAATCCAGCCTTGATCATGCAGTCTTCCTTAATATCTGGGACTTGTGCAAACATTGGCAGAATTGTCCCACTGAACCATGTAAGGCTGTTGCTTGGCTGGTTTTACTCAGATTCATACTTCACAAATTCCCAAATGCCACTCCCTCCGTCCTTGCTATGGATTTGTCCTGTTGGTACATACGTACAGACATGAGAGGGGATGACGGAGTGGCAGGCACCCAGTCAGGAGGGAGCTGCCATTGGAGTCGTCAACATTGCAGTAGGAATTCAAGGTTCTGGATTCATCAAGTAAAACGTGGCAAGAGAAATCCTCTGCTGGGTGAAGTCTTTTTGCAATTGTGCAAAGTGCTGGTGAGACCACATCTGGAACACTAAGCAGTTCTGCCCCCTTTAAAAGGGAAGATATCATTTCATTGGAGGCAGTTCAGAGAAAGTTCACTTGGATGATTCCCTAGTCTTATGAGCAAAGCTTAAAGAGGTCAGGATTTTACTCCAAGGAGTTCAGAAGAATACGATGAGCTCATTGAAACATAGAATTCTTAAGGGACTTGACAGAGTAAATACTGAGAGGATGTCCCATCAGGAGAAACAGTCTCGGACCAGACGCCACGGAGAATGAAGGGGTACCAATTTAAGACAGAGATAGCATCATGAAGAGGAATTTCTTTGGAACTCTTCACTGCTGAGGGCTGTTGAGGCTGAGTCCTTGTGCATATTTAAGACTGAGCTAGATAGGTTCTTGATCAGGAGAATGAAGGGTTACAGGGAAAGGGCAGTGAGAAAGATTGGATCAGCCACAATCTTGATAATTGGTGGACAGGCTCAAAAAAGGAATAAAAGCCTATTCCTGTTGTTATAGTACCTGCATGCTCAAATAGAGGCAGCATATGCTAGACAGGGCCAATGTATCCCATAGACAAATGATCTGACCTCAGCTCCCTAGCCCTGCCATGTGCAGACATAGATAGGAATGGACAATTAGATAGCAGGAAGCAGATATTCCTATCCTCAACAATGCAGCGCTAAGCACATCAGGCAGAACACTAAAAACAAATGCATCCATTCTTCAGCCAGAAGTGCCAAGAGCATGCCACTTCCTGAGTTCCCCAACCTCATTGGTGCCAGTCATCTGCCAATGCTACTGAGCATGTACCCAAAAACTGAAGCCTATGGGCCCTGATGACATTCTGGCAAAAGTACTGAAGTCTTGAGCTCCAGAACTAGCCACACTCAAGTCAAGCTGTTCCAGTTTAACTACAACTCTGATGGGTATATGCCAATGCAGAACCCTGGCCAATTACCACCCAAACTGTGGAAAAGAGTCATGGACAATATCAACTACACTTGCTCAGTTTGAACCTGCTCGCTAACACTCAGTTGTTTCACTTGTGTTAGTGCTACTTGGCCACTGATGCCATTATGTTGTAAGCATGGGCAAAAAGAGCAGAATCTCAGAACTGACAGGAGTGTGACTGCCCTGAGTACTTAAAATAGCATTTGACAAAGTATGACATCAAGGAATCTGAGTGAAACGAATGTCAAATGGTAATTGAGTAGATAGCTTTCTGCTGAGCAGCAAGTAACAGCCAACCATTCCAAGAAGTGGCAGGCAGTGATTTTTTTCAAAAATTCACTCATGGGGCATGGCCATTGTTGGCAGGGCCTGACCCTAGTTACCAGAGGTGGTGGTAAGTCGCATTTTTGGGCTGCTACAGTTCACAGGCTGTAGGTTGAACCACAATGCCATTAGGGAAAGATTTCCAGGATTTTGACTTAATGACAATGAAGTGGTGATATTTTCCCAAGTCAGGACAATGAACGGTTTGGAGCTGATGTTCCCATCTGCTGCCCTTGTCCTTCTAGAGATAAGAGTCATTGTAGGTTTGGAAAATGCTGCCTTAGGGTCTTTAATGAACTTCTGTATCCAAGAACAAATACCACTCCATGACAGTCGTGTACATTCCAATAACGATCACCCACCAATGTCATGTGGAGGATGACCATTGACAACAGGTCAGAATTTCTGAATAAATAGTTCACTTGTCTCACCAAATACTAGTCCATCAACAAAAGGTGCAAATCAAGAGAGTGTGATGGAATGTTCTCCTACTTTCTTGAACAGATACTGTTCTAACACTCAGTTCAACATCATCCAGGATGAAAGCAGTCCATTTGATTAGCACCCCATCCACTGACTCTCATTGTGCAGTCTACAAGTCACTGCAGTAATTCACCCAGGCTCCTCAACAGCATCGAACAAACCTGTGTCCTCCACCACAAAGATGAACACGTATGTGAACGCAATCTGCAAGTTACCCCTCCAAGAAATGTCTGAAATCGGAACCATATAATTATTTCTGCACTGTTGCTGGATCAAAATCTCACACCCACTGGTGGTTTGGAAAGGGATTCTATCTACATCTTGAAAACTGCCGGGGTACAAAGCAGAACCTACCACAACTTCAAGGTGAGTCAGTGATGACCAATAAACATTGGCCTAACACCAGCTACATCCATGAATGGATCAGGCAGGCAGTTTTCTTCCCCCCCCCCCCCCCCCCACTTTTTCCAACTTAGAATCGGAAAAGCTTAAAATTAAAAGCTAAATGCTAGTACAAGCCAAAAGCAAGAACAAATTTTTACTTACTGTGTCTTTTCAGCAGCATGTGCTGGATCAAATAACTTGACTGGCAAACAGTTAATCTCAGCACTACTGAGTTTTCTCTGTGCAACAGCTGAACCCTGCCTTTCTTCATAAGCCAAGAGTTCCTGGGTTTAAAAAACATTATTGTACTTTTTAAATGTAAAGACAGCTGCTGAAAACTAGACAGATTTATAGTTTGTCAAACATGTTGGATGCAGTCTTATGGGTGTTCAGTATTAAAAAGGCTTCTTGATGCTGGTATTGCTAGCCTCCAATATTTCACACTGAAAATGCAGTGAAAACAAAAGAAATGCATCTACTCACCTCATAGTCATTACCATCATTTATACTTTCATCTAAATACACAGAAGTATGCTGATGCCGGTTATGTCTTCTGGGTCTCCTGCTTCTACCTAAACATTGGGGATAAAAAAATAGATTTTGTTATTTGGGAATAATGCAGTTTTTAAAATAATCAAAAATATTTTGCTTTCAAGTCACTTTGGTTGTGTCAAAAGCCTCAGCTAGAAGGAGGTCTGGGCAGAACACACTAGTCAAACTGCAATGTGACTAACGGTGTGAAAACGTGTGCAACAATACACAGAGGCAGAGGAATTTGCAACAAGTTTGAGGACAACTGAATTTTTTTTTTAAAAAAAGATTATGAATGGGTGAGGTGGGGGCAGGAGGAGAAACACAACATTAACATAAGTCAGGACTAGGCCAGGGTAGCACTGGGAACAACTAGTTGAAAATTTAAAAAGGAGGAGGAGAATTCCACAAATGCTTTTGGACTATATGGTGCAAGGGGGAACTAAACAGGGAAAGAATCAGAGGACTTCCAAGCTTCTCCTCATATTACCTCACCCTTCCACACTCTTCTTCCCCCCCCCCCAACCCCCACACCAGAGCTACCAGCCCCAGCCCAGTATGTGAGCCCTCTTCCCTCAGGGATGTACCTCTCCCTGGATTGGACCCCACTGCAAATGTTCATACATCATTATGTAGCATTTCATGCATGAAAAATTGAGTTCAGAATAGTACGCATTAGTGCTCCCAAATAGGCACACGAGCCCTTGTCCGCAGTTACAGGTGTCAGCATATATTGCTTTTATTAAAAAAAAGTGTAAATCAAGCCATGGATAAGATCCAGGATTTTCTGTCACGTAAGCATATTGATATCCATCAAGTACACACTTACCACTTGTCTCATTGAAAAATCTTTGAAGATCAAGAACAGGGTCAATTCTCTCAGGACTCAACATTCCACTTTGGTACTGAAACTCAGTACATCCAGGCTTCCCACAATATCCAATGTCTGAGGAAGCTAATAAACCCGCATATTCTGAACACCCAGGCAATCCACAAAATTCATGGGAATTTTCCATTGTCTGTAAAAGAATAACTTTTGTTACTGCACTTTTAAAGTGAAAAGACCATTTCTTTACTGAACCTTCCAGACGTATAGACAAAAGATGCCATTTGCTCAGTGCTGGGTGATATTCACCTCAGATGTAGGCAGGAAAGCTAACTGGCCAGAAAGTGTGGTTATACAAATAGTAACTTAGAAGTCTGTAGATCAGTGAACTTTTCACACAGTCAGGAAGAGATCACCCGAGTGAGAGATTGTCTAAGTAGAGAGTTTGGAGACAGAGTGGGAATTCAGTTCAGAGGGAAAATAGTGTTTTGCATGCTTTTTTGGCTCAGTTTCAAAGATTCTGCTCAAAACAGGATAAATTGAAGCCTAGGATCAGGGCCCAGCAAAAAGTGACATAAGTCATTGACCAATGATAGCTACTAATTTGATGGTTACAGGCCACTTTCAGATTAAAAAGTAAACAGGAGAAATATTTGCAGACTAATTAAAAGGCCAGTCTGAAACTTAAATAAAATTTAAATATTAATTAAGTAAGAGATACCCTGGGTCAGGCAATGTGTTGTAACTGCATAACTGAGCACTGATGGGCCCATTGTAATTTGTAGTGACTACATCTGTAGTAAATATCCATAATGAGGGTCAGAGTACCTAGAATCCCTACAATGTGGAAGCAGGTTAACAAGTCCACACCCACCCTCTGAACAGCATTCCACCCAGACCCATCCCCACAACCATGCATGTCACATGGCTAACACACCTAACCTACACATCCCTGAATAACTATGGGTAATTTAGCATGGCCAATCCACCTAACTTACACATCTTTGGACTGAGAGAAAACTGGGCCACCTGGTGGAAATCCACACAGGCAGACAGTCACCTAAGGGTGGAGCTGAACCCAGGTCCCTGGTGCTGAGGAGGCTGTCCAAATCACTAAGCCACCGTGCCACCATAGAAAGTTTATTTCTGACAATCTGAAATGTCTGTTGCTCAATAGCCCTTTCACACCGACAGAAGTTCTTAATTTCTAAAAAAACCACACAGTCATCTGTTTCAGTATTTTTGATAGTTGATAGAGAGATCCCAGGAAGTACTGCTAAAGGGCCCTTGGCCCTTAAACTTGTCTAAGATTCTTGTCCCCTTGGATGAGAGCAGGAACTGTAGGGAGGAATAAGCAAATTGACCACAGCATCATACCACAGGGAGTCATTTGGGGTGAGGGTGGGGAAAGCATGCAGAAAAGAGAAATGTAGCTGTAATCAGGGAAAGCACAGAGGGGATTAGATACTCTACTGTGGCCAGAATAGAGAGAGTCCTGAAGGCTGTGTTGCCTCAGTGCCTAGGTTCAGGATCTCTCATCTGGCCTGACAGGAATTGAGGTGGAAGGGCAAGATTCACGTAGGTACGATGATATAGGTTTTTTTCATATATAAAAAAAGTTTCTGCTGAGGGAATAAGCAGCTAGGGATTAATTTTAAAAAGTAGAACTAAAAAAGCAGTAATCTCTGGATTACTATGGAGCCAACAATAAATTAGCATAGGGTCAACAAGGTTAAACAAGGAAACGTGGGACTCAAAGACTGCTGTAAGAGAAACAAACCATGAGACATTGGGACCAATGTGGAAGGACAGCTGTTCTGATAGGAAAGGTTCCACCTGAATCATGTTGTGACCAGAGTCCTGGCAAACTTAACTAGGGCTATAGATCAGGTTTTAATTTTAAATAGTGGCTAGGGGGTTTAATTACATGGAGACAGTATTGAAAGAGAGATCAGGAATCTAACTTCAGGCACAGCAGTAGATGAGGGGACAGTCAATGCAGGACAGAGTGTGTTGTACTTAAATGCTCACAGTAAATAAAGCATAAGCACAGTTTGAAATGGGCAATTATGTCATGGGTATCACAGACGTGGCTGCAAGAGGACCAGGGCAGGGGAGACAAGTTATCCAGGGGTACGCATTCTATCAAAAACAGAAGAAAAAAAAGCACAGATGAGCAGGAGCGTGAGATTGCCTTGTGAGCAAATAAGTAGCACAGAGGGATATAGAAAGTCAGAAGGTAGAGAATTGGTGTGGGTAGAGTTGAGGAACCATAAAAAAAGACAAGGACTGGGTTGGGAGTTGTGTATTGGCTTCCTAGCTATATCAGGTTATGGGGAAGGTGATGAAATCAGGAGTTGGAAAAGGCTTCTAAAAAAGGTATTATTACAACAATCACGGAGGACTTCAACATGCAGGTGGACTGGGAAAAATCAGGGTTGATAGTGGATCTTAGAGAAAAAAGGAATTCATGTAATGTCGGCAGGATTGCTCCCAAAACAAAAAACAAACAGCATGTGATAAAGTCTACTAGGGAACAGGCAATTCTGGATCTGGTTACACGTAATGAGGCAGGCTTGATTACAGAGTGGAAAGCAAAAGAGGAACTCCGAGGGGACAGTGACCCTCACAACAGAATTCACCCTGTCGTTTGAGGGGGGACCATGGTTGTCAAAGTCAGGGACAACAATAAGAGCAGATAGGAAACTCCAGGCAACGTGGTGAAGAATAGTGGCAAGCTACAGGACTGGGAAACCTTTTAAAAAGAGGATAACTTAAAGCAAGAGATAATGGGAACTGCAGATGCTGGATGAACACAGCAGGCCAAGCAGCATCTCAGGAGCACAAAAGCTGACATTTCAGGCCTAGACCCTTCAGACAGGGGGATGGGGAGAGGGTTCTGGAATAACTAGGGAGATGGTGGGTGGGAGGGCAAAGAAGAGGCGGCAGACCGAAGATGGAGAGAAAAGAAGATAGGTGAAGAGGAGAGTATAGGTGGGGAGCGGATAGGTCAAGGAGGTGGGATGAGGTTAGTAGGTAGGAAATGGAGGTGTGGCTTGAGATGGAAGGAAGGGATAGGTGAGAGGAAGAACAGGTTAGGAGGCGGGGACAAACTGGGCTGGTTTTGGGATGGGGGGGGGGGGGGGGGGGGTGAGAGAAGAAGGGAGATCTTGAAGCTTGTGAAGTCCACGTTGATACCATTGGGCTGCAGGGTTCCCAAGCAGAATATATGAGTTGCTGTTCCTGCAACCTTTGGGTGGCATCATTGTGGCACTGCAGGAGGCCCATGATGGACATGTCATCTAAAGAGGGGGAGGGGGAAAAGAGTTAAAATGGTTCGCAACTGGGAGGTGCAGTTGTTTATTGTGAACAGAGAGGTGTTCTGCAAAGCGGTCCCCAAGCATCCGCTTGATTTCTCTGCCCAGCCCGTCCCCTCCCCCCAGTGCATCCCAAAACCAGCCCAGCTTGTCCCCGTCTCCCTAACCTGTTATTCCTCTCACCTATCCCTTCCTCCCACCTCCATTTCCTACCTACTAACCTCATCCCGCCTCCTTGGCCTGTCCGTCTTCCCTGGACTGAACTATCTTCTCCCTACCTATATTCTCTTCTCCACCTCCCCCCCTCTCCCTATTTATTCCAGAACCTTCTCCCCATCCCCCTCTCTGAAGAAGGGTCTAAGCCCAAAACGTCAGCTTTTGTGCTCCTGAGATGCTGCTTGGCCTGCTGTGTTCATCCAGCTCCACACTTGTCTTGAATAACTTAAAGCAATATTGGGGGGTGTCAGAATATGATCGCAAGTTTTTTTAATAGATTTTTTTTCCCCCAAAAAAAACAACAAAAAAAGGTAAGATTGTATGCATCCTAACCCTCATTGTGGATTGGTTACTACAAAGAACACTGCAGCCCATCAGCATTCAATTATGCAGTTATAACATGTTGCCTCTCATTAAATTCTGTACTGGCCTTTAATTAGCAGTCTGCAGATATCTGAAAGTAGCCTATAATCATCAAGTTAGTAGCTATTGTTGGTAAGACTTTAGAATCCATTATTAATAAAATGGACATGACTGCAGAAGACTTGGAACTGTATTGTAAAAGAGGGCTGATTAAGTACAGTTTCAGGAGGTCACGTTTGATGAACATTAGAATTGAGGTGGTAACATGCAAATTAGACAAAAGGAGAACCAGTGGACATGAATTGTTTGGATAACCAGAAAGCTTCTGACAAGGTGCTGCACAGGGAGCTACTAAAAGACAGAACCCATGGCGTTGAGGGCAAAGTACTAGTACGGATAGAGGATTTGTCAAGTGGTAGAAGGAACAGAGTAGGAACACCAATTGCCGCATAAAGGTATGGAGGCCCAATCATTGTGTCATTAAAACACAAGTAGATTCTAAATAGTAAGGGGATTGAGGATTACAGGTAAAAAATAGGAGAATGGAGTTGAGAAACGTATCAGCCACGATCAAAAGGCAGAGCAACCTGATGGACTGAGTGGTTTAGTTCTGTTCGTGTGGTCTTATGCTGGAAATCTAAAGCCAAAAATGCTGAAGAAACTCAATGGATCTAGCAACTAAACGGTCATACTGACATGAAATGTTAACTCTGTTCTGTCTACAAAGAACAAGACTATTAACATAGATCTTACAGTACACATAAGGATGCCACATTTATCTCTTACTCAGGACTATCCAGCAAAGTGTTGTTTAATTGCAGAAACATATTTAATGTTGGTGATTTGCAATATTTGGAATCATGGTGGTTTTGCACCTCAAGATCATTGGCTGTTGACAACAAACAAGGTAAAGGGGAATGCTGTTTGATGCAAACTTCTCGTCTTTGGGAAGTACACAGTCTATGGAACTGGCATTACAAGTACTGTGGAATTTCAGGGCCAATGATTACCCAAAGACTCACGGCACCAGTTTGAATTCAAAATGGGCGACAGCCATAGCACATTCATCTCTCAGGGCAGTGCCTTGAGTAAAGCCAGCCTGCATGGTTTAAAGTTTAAATAAAGCATGGCTGTCACTTGTCATTAATGGGTGCATTTCTTATGGCATCACTTAGAATCCTCTTGTCAACTAAACAGCACTCATCTAATGCAGTGCAAGTGATTTTTCCCCTTGAATTAGTATTCAAGAATTGCCCTGATAAGCACAAGACATAGGATTTGCCAACATTTTCCAGCAGTATTAAAACTGGGTTAGCTGAAGCAGAATAGCTGTAGGGGCCAGAATTAAAACACTGTCTGCAGAATAATGAATTCTTCACATTCTCCTAGGACAGAGAAGAGGTGTCTTTTACTCACCGAGTTAGTTCTTGTATGTTCAGAGTGTTGCTGAGCTTCTCTGTCAAACTGCGCCTGCCAAAACAGATAACTTAACTCAAATCAGAACACAAGCAGAAAGGCTCTTGTGGTACAGCGGTTATGCCCCTATTTCTGAATCATGTCCCACCTGCCCTATAGATTGGTGTCGAAGTTGGTTGGAAAATATCTAGAACAAAAACAAAAAAAAGCAGATAACTCCAGGAGCACAGGCAGACAGATGTGGAGAATTAATTTTAAGGAACAAAGGAATGAAGTTGTGTTTAGGGCATCAATTGCTTAGTTACGAAGCAAATGGAACAATTTCAAATCAGTGAAAATGCTGGATTAGATAGAGGTCAAAAAAAGTTCACTGCTACAGTACAAGAACAAAGCCAAACCAAATAGACAGCTCAAGAACTGCACAGGCAAGAGAAACTGAATCCTTCTATATGCTTTGTACAATTTTGTAATCTGACAATTTGTTTCAAACATTACTACACAAGTTTTAAAGTGACAATGAACGTATGCTATTTATATTTTTAGTGATACCACAGAGCAAACTGCTCTACACCATTGGGTTATGGTGACTCAGTGGGTTTAGCACCAAATTATGGATTTTTTTCACTTTCACTGTGGTTTAGGGATTATATTCTGCAATTTAGAATTCTGCCAAAACCATCAATTGAAGAGCTGATACTCTTGGAACACCGGAGATCTGATATCTATTTCTACAGAAATGCAAAGTAATTAGAAACCTAGAAATCTTAGGCTGGATAAACCAGGGTGTTTTTCAATGGAGCATGGAAAGATGACCAGTGAGGGTTATAAAATCATGAGGAGCACAGGTAAAGTGAATAGCAAGAAGTCTGTTCCTTAGGGTTGGGGCGGGAGGGGGTCAAAACGAGAGAGAGAGAAATGCCCTGTGGGGCAACTTTTTCCACACAGGGTGGTTTATATGTGGAATGAACTGCCAGAGAGAAAGTGGTAGATGCAGGTACAGTTACAACATTTAAACAGGTACATAAATAAGAAGTGTTAAAGAAGGATATGGGCCAAAACAGGACAAGTATAGTTTGGGAATCCTGGTCAGCGTGGACAAACTGGACTGAAGAGTCTGTTTCTGTGCTATATGACAGACTCCAAGTAGCTATTCACATACCTGAAGCTGTCTAGCAAATGCTTCATCCTCTTCAAGTTGTGCAAAACGAACAAACCTATCAGTCGAGTCATCGTCATCATCAACCACAATTATCGGTGGCTCCCATTTCCATTGATCTCTTGAGGGCACTTAAAAACAATTAAATTAACAGATGGAAACATAACAGTAACTACACCTTCAGCTTTAAGGAACTTGTCCAGGACAGTGTTATTAGAAGTGCAGTGAACTATAACTTCAAGCCAAATGAAATCTCAAAATGACTGGGGGGAAATGCTGTATAGTGATACCACTTAATTTGCATTCAATAAGTGACATAACAATTCTAATTGCAGTAGTGTATTGCAATCATTATAGTACCAGGTGAACACCATAGACATGAATACATATTCCATAATTGGGACTGTTAACCTGGTTCAATCATGGAGTTCTGGCAAACAGGAGTATCAGGGGTTCTGTTCAAAGCTGGCTCTGAAGAACTTGGACCAGTGTAAAGTAATATGCAGGTGTTAAATAAAAGCATGACTTGGTGATAGGATACCAGTTTTTGGAGTTATTTCCTGACATGGCTATTCTGTGCAACTCGTGACTCCAATTTACTAGCTTCATTAGATAGTAAGATAGGTGGCATTGTAACTGGAGGTTGGAAGAACACAGCAGGCCAGGCAGCATCTGGAGAAAAGCAGCAGTCAACATTTTAACCCTAAAGAAGGGCAGTAGCCAAAATATTGACTGCTCTTTCCCTCCAGATGTTGACTGGCCTGCTGCGTTCTTCCAGTCTCCTGTTTGTCTACCTTGGATTCCAGCATCTGCAGTTTGTCTCTAAAGATTGTATCCTACCTTCTTAAATCAAGCTTGGAGAATTCAGTGTCTGTCTGCAGCATTTTTAAAAACAGCCAAATTATTAGGTTTACAAGGTCCCAATTAATGTAAGGCACATCAAGAAGTGCTAAATTAGAGTCACATAGCATAGAAACAGACCCTTTCGATTAAACTAGTCCATGCCTAACATGTTCCCAAATCAAGCTACTAACCCATATGTCAGCTTACTTACAACAAAGGCTCTAGCCAGAGCCGGGTATATAATACCTAGAGGGGTGCATGAAAAATTACCTACCCACAATGTGACTCCATTAACAACAAGTGACAGAATGCAACTTAGACCCCTATAATTAGATGTTGGGCACACACTTGTGCCCATTAAGACTTTTATAATCTTGGTCTGGATGAAGTGACCCCACACATCTGTATCATGGGAGTCTGAGCGCGAGAGCGAATATGGACTGGTCAACTGAAGTTTGACAAGAAAACCCAATGGATAGGGATCCAAGGCAGACAGTATTTAAAAAAAAGTTTAGATCAGTCATTATTTTACTAACTGAGAATGGATTGGAGACAATAGCCTGTTCCTGTTCAGGTTGTGTATAGTTTAAGCTTAGTCCCTTATGTCATTGTAACACCACTCGAGATTAATTACTGCAACTCCATCACTTTCATTCATCTCTTTGGTTACTCTCCTGAATCTGAATTCCTTAAAAATGTTTTCCACTATTTGTGCCAATCTTTTAGTCTATTTTTTAAACTATTCAATATTAAACAACCTTCTGTCAAACTAGATTAATTAGGTGGATAAAGGCTTGCTTTTGACTAAGCCACAATTGAATTCCATTTTATACATAATTACTGCCTCAAACATCACCTCTCACTTTTGAATTAAAAAGATCAATTTACTCAGTTTCATTTCACAGTGCTAGATTTAATATACCTTCATCCAGTTTAGTTTTCCAAGATAGATTAAATCGCTTTGACCAGTCACCAGATGATCCAACTGGAAGTTTTCATTTTAAAAAGGAAATAAAAAAAGTGTTGAATTCTGCCAATGCTAAAACAGATTCTATAAAAATCAATTGGAATTAAAGAGTTGCTTGAACAGATTAGAGACATGGAGTGAGTAGTGAAGTGGGATTAGACAAATTGGCTCAGAAATCCTGGCACAGATTTGATGGATTTAATGGTCACGTTTCTATACCAGAAACAAATCAATGTCCTTCTGCACTGAAGTACTGCTAAAAGAAACTTAACCTAAATGCCAAGTCATTGAATTAAATAAACCTTTATGGCATCAGGCAAGTCTTTAAACTTCCATACCTCAAAAAGACAGAGGAACCTACCTATTGTTTCTTCATCATCATCATCCAGGAGATCAGTCCAATCACTTGCACCATTTGCTAAGACAGTCAGTGCTGAGCCTGGAGAAGAAGCTGCACAGCTCAAAGCAGAGGCAACTGCAAATCCACCTGCACATAATTCAAAGGCAGAGGACGCTTGTGCCGAATGTATACTTAGTCTTTCTTTCAAACGTGGATTGCATACTGGAGAACTTCTTGAAGTGGAACTGCTGGCAACAGAAAAACCTTCTGAACTTGATTTTGCCCTTTTCATTGCTGGAGACGAGTGAGAGCTGGAGACAGCTGAAGGGGAATGACAACGTGAAGCCACACAGCAGTTTGTTTTAACAGAAGCAGCACTGGAATTTCTTGACATAGACAGTAGTTTTGACTCCCCAGGAGATTTTCTTGATGGCAAGTATCTTGTGGTAGCAACAGCTTTTGCAGTGCTTGATCTCGTTGAATTTGAACTTGAGAAAGGTCTATTTTCCTTTGGTTGTACAAGACTCTTCAGCAACGTGCAGGAAGAATGAGTTTTGCTATCTTCAGCAATTAGTCTTTTGGTACGTTTTTCAGGTGTCTGTGTTGCCGTACTATTTGTCATTACAAGGCACCTCTTTGGTGGACAGGTACTATTCTGTGCTACCTAGAACAGAATGCCAGAGTTCAACAAATAAATCATTTGTATAATTAATTACCTTCATGCAGAAGCATCCAGCAATAGAGCAGCCTTACTTCCTTTGCTCAAAATAGGAATAATTGAATAAAACTCCAAAGCCAAAAAAGCCAGTTTTTCCACAACCTTGAAACAGTAAGTGTTTACAGAACCTGTCCTGAAAACTAATACTCATTACATTGCAGCCTTTTTCTTTAAAACTACATTTACAAAACATACAGTCAGGACAGTTTGCAAGTCTTTTCTCTTAGCCAGGAGAGCCGGATTCAGGTCCCACCTGCTCAAAAGATGTCTAACAACATCTCCGAACAAGTTTATTAAATAAAAATATATATTTTTACAAGTTTTTTTTCCCCCCCAATCCATTTGTTTTATACATCTCACTCTGGATAGAGCAATATGTACGGAGGTTAAAAAAAGCAATACTGAAGTTGCTGGAGATTTGAAATAAAAAAAGAGTGTTGGAGAAAATCAGCAGTTCTGGCAGCATCTGTGGAGAGGGAAACAGTTAACTTTAAGTCCAAATAACATCTTCAGAAAACCATTTTGCAAAAGTCACTTCAACCTGTACAGGGGAAAACACCAACTCTATTAATTATTTGGGTTCTATGGCAAGGAGTGCCATCTAGTGTGGAAGTCAAGACCTGATGTATCAAATTCAATGATGGGAACTATCAAAATCTAAATAGAAATAAAACGCTATTCATTTGAATCAAGTGGGGAAGGATCGGTGGTGGCAAGATAGAAAGAGGAAAATAATGTACCCCCCCCCCCGCCATTTCTCACAATGGAATTAATCCAGTACTTCACCCCACCCTTTAGCTATCTTAAACTACAGTAATAAAAGGCAATATTTGTTTAACTGGGCTCTGCAATAGTGAGCAGTACACAAGAGGTGCAGTCAAGGATAGCTTTTTCAGAGCTGGGACCCAAAAAAAAAAGTGCAGTTGCCACAACATCCGGTAGTTAGAACTGACTTTCTTCCTGAGCATGGCTGAAAGACCTGAATTTACCAAAGCTATTGGTAGGCACCAGGGAAGAGCAAGCACACAAGAGATGTGTTATCTGCATTTACCCCACATGCCTCAATTATACCATGCAGTTGCAGTCCACAAGCTAATCACTACACAAATACACTTTTCCTGAAATTCTTACAGGAACTGCACTGCTTTTTATTTATGGCACCTGGTCTTGAGTTCCCCTGCCTGGTGTTGTTTGAGAATCAAAATCTCCAAGACCTCCATCAGAAATTTAGTCTCTTCTTCACATGAAGATGCCCCAGCTTGTTCAGTGTTTGTTAAATTAAACCTCAGTTCTGTTATTCTAGAAAGTAGTTTTCCCATCTTGGCCAGTATCTCTACACCCTTTAGAAAACAGGAAAGGAGGTTTAACTGGAGAGGACTGTGGATCTAACCGAGGTATGATACATCTTTTGAATTCAATCCCACTTGAAATGACTTCTGCTTTACTTGCATTGATGTCTCAAGACATTTTTCTATCAAGTTGCATGTCACATTTACATTGTGTAATGAATGATCTAACTAGATCTCAGATCTCAATGTCTCCTGCTTTCCTGGATTTTTCAGTTCTTCGTTAACTACACAATTTGATATTGCCCACAACACTAAAATTGTCATTCTGGACTTTCACCCAAGGTAGTTTCAGTTAAAAGATGAAGTAGTATCAGCCTTTACCCTGGTGAAACCTCACCTCTCATCTTTCAGTATTCAAAGAAAAGAATCACCACAAACACGTCAGTTTACAAAACCGACTAAACCAAAACGGGTCTCCATTCTTCTGTAGGTATTGTAAGGGTGACTGCTTCCCGGTGTCTGGCCAATGTAAATCTAGTGCCGCATTGAGAGTTGATTTTAATTAACAGATTCAGAGCATAGTGATGGTCAATACTGCATTGATCATGTCATCCACAAAAACCTTGATCTTTTCATATGAGACTGACATCTTGATGAATTTAAGAACAACTTCTGATGGTCCGATGCCTTATCGTGAAGTTGTTTCAAGATTACTACTTAATACCTGGGATACATTTGGCACTTCATGTCTGCACTATACAAGCCATAGTTCCAGTTTCCAAAGTATTTTCCTTTAGTGCTTGTTTTATGTCTTGAACAAACCTTCTGACGTTACTCAGGACTGGAGATGAAAGATGAACTTGAACCTGAATCAACATTCAGACCCATCAGTTTTGCTTCAATTTCCAACCTTCTCCCACCATCACTTCGTCCATCCCTAACCCTTTCCTTGACTTCAGTGTTACATTTCCGATATTCGCTAAGCCAACCAACTCCAAAATTACTACACTCACTCATCACTTCCTGCAAGGAAGCCATTTCATTCTCCCAAATTCCTTGTTGCACCTATTCTAATGATGCCACCTTTCACCAGGAAGCCTCCAACAGCTCCTATCCCCTCCCTCAGAGACTCCCACCCTCAACTTGTTGTGGTTGACAAGGCCTTCGGCTGTGCTCCAAACCAGAATGCAAAGAGAATTGGAGTAAAACAAAAAAAACCCAAAATGGTGTGGGAGGGACAGATTGAAACAACTAAATAAAGTTAAACAGTAATACAAAAATAAAAGCAAAATAAAGATACTGCTAAACAGCATGCTAGAAATACTCAGCAGATCCGGCAACATCTGTAGAGTTCAAGTCCAATCTCCAACTGCAAAGGCTTCTGGCAACAAGTACAACTCCAAGTTTGATACAGTCCATTACAAAAGCCAACTAAACATTAAGACCTATTTCTACAGAAAACAAAAGTGGCCAGTCATAAGTGGAGTTCTTTGCAACTGTGAAAAGATACAATATCCATCCTTTCCTTTCCTGCAACATTGACAGTTGATCATACTATCCCCCACCATCATCCAACCTGATGGGGCAACAATTGTCTGATTCCATTTTCTAAACCACAGCTAAACATCTTAGCAATAGGATCTCTACTTCATGCCAGTGAGCTCTCATGCTCCAAGGATGGTCCTGTCACTTACTTGCTATCCCTCAGCAACATCCTAAAATGTTTCCACGTGTACACTGACAAAATCCAATTCTTGAGGACAGAGTTCTCCATTGTCCAAAAGGTGTCAGACTGCTTGCCTGATGTCTAACTCTGACTGAGGAGAGATTGGCTCACACTATATAACAGTAAGGTTGAAACTGTTGCAGAAACCAGGATGAGAATTTCAAAAATCATGTTGGCTCTAAAGTTGGAGCCTGCAAGCAGGCATGACAGGCAAACAGACTTTATGGGACATGGACAGAACGATGAGAACCCGAGTAGGAATTAATAACAGGGAACACGAGGCAAAAATTTAAGTCAGTGACTCAGCTCATGAAGCAGAGATTAAAGAGTGCACAACATCAGGAAAAAACAAAATTAGTGTTAAAAAGGAAACATTAGCAAGAAGTATCACGAATAAAGCAGATGAGTTCAGGCCACAGAAATGACAGCATGATATTGCTACGACAGAAACGTGGCTCCAAGAGGAGCAAGGATGGTAACTCAACATGCCTGGACAGCACTTTCAGGCAGCACAGACAAAGGGGTTTTTAAAAAGGAGCATAACATTATTAGTTAAAGAATCAGTTACAACTAAATGAAGCAAAAAGTGATGCCATACGGGTTCTGTGCAAACTAGGCATAGCCACATTATCTCCATATTAAATGCCTACAGTAGACAGTTAGAGTAGCAAATAAATAGGCAACTTGGAGAGTGCAAAAACAACATAGTGGTAATTATTCAGGATTCAACAATGTGAAAGGCAAAAGGGCACAAAATTCTTGAACTGAGTTCAAGATAGCTTTTTAAACCAGTACACAAACCCAGAGGATGCAGTTCCTGATTTAAAGAAGTGAAGGCTGGGCAGACAGATGAAGCCACAGCAGATGACCACTTTCGAGACGATATTCATAATGCACAGTTATATTTTGCATTACCAAGACAGGCCAGGAAGGAAAGTTCTCAATTGGGGAAAGGCAGATTATCGGGATACAGCAACTTAAAATGGTTCAGTGGCAAATCAAGGTGTTCAAAAGTGAGGTTCTACATGGACAGTGGGGACAAGTCTCCTCCCCACCCCCAAGAAAACAGGGTTGCACTGCCAAATCTAGGTCTGAAAATGTTACACCATTATTATTTCAAAAAGATGAAGGAATAGACCATTATACAGATTGGACAGTCTAACCTCAGCAGTGTCAGACCCATAGTATGGAAAACAGCCTTTTTGTCCAAATTGGTGCTGGTCAAGTCTCATTTTACAGCATGAGCACACATGACTAGATTCACAGAAACGAAGAACTGCCGATGCTGGAGTCAGAGATAACACATGGTCGAGCTGGAGGAGCACAGCAGGCCAGGCAGCATCAAGGGGAGTAGGAAAGCTGACGTTTCGGGTCAGGACTGTTCTTCAGAAATTGGAGGGGGGCGGGGGGGGAAGCTCTGAAAATAAAAGAAAAGAAAGAGGAGGGGTGGGGCAGTGAAAGGTGAGTGCAGGTGGGCATTAGTGAGTGATGTGGGAGCAGCGGATAGGTGGAAGAGAAGACAGACGGTCAAGGGGTGGGGATGAGGGGGAGGGTTGGTCATGGGATGAGGCTGGGGGTGGGGAGATTTTGAAAAAATAGTGAAGTCCACATTTAGACCTTTGGGTTGTAGGCTCCCAAGGCAGAATGAAATGCTGCTCCTCCAGTTTCCGGGTGCTGACACTGGAAGAGGCCCAGGATGGACATGTTGCCCAGGGAGTGTGACGGGGAGCTGAAGTGGTTCATGACTGGAAGGTGTTGTCATTTACAGTGCAGGCGTTCTGCAAAGCATCTCCGAGCCTCAGCTTGGTCTCACCGATGTACAGGAGGCCACACAGGGAGCAGCAGATGCAAGAGACCACACTAGCTGATGCACAGGTGAACATCTGTTTGAAGTGGAAGTTTTTTTGGGTCCTTGGATGGAGATGAGAGGGTAAGCGTAGGGACAGGTGTAGCACTTCCTGTGGTTGCAAGAAAAGGAGCCGGGGGAGGTGGGGAGTATGGAGCTGACAAGGAAGTCACGGAGAGAGCAATCCATACGGAAGGCAAATAGGGGTGGGGAGGAAAATAAATCCTTGGTTGTGGGCTCAGATTGCAGGTGGAGGAAGTGGCAGAGAATGATGTGTTGAATCGGAGGGTTAGTGGGGTGATACATAAGAGTGGGGGATTCCTTCCTTGTTTTTCTTGCAGGGAGGGGTTGAGGGTGGAGATGCAGTCATGAGCATTTTCAACCACTGTGGGGTGTGAAGGGGGATAAAAAGAAGTTGCAATCCTTAAAATAGGAGGACATCTGGGATGTTTCGAAGTGGAATGCGTCATCTTGGGAACAGATGCAGCAGAGGAATTGAGTGGAGGATCACATTCTTGCAGGAAGGTGGGGGAGAAGAGGTGTAGTCTAGGTAGCTGTGGGAATCAGTGGGCTTGAAATAGAAGAGGGACTGTTCCACATAGCCTACAAAGAGGCAGGTATAGCTTGGACCCACGCAGGTTCCCATGGCCACCCCCTTTGTCTGTAGGAAGTGGAAGGAGTTGAAGGACTTGAAGAAGAAGTTGTTAAGGGTAAGGATGAGTTTGGTTAAGTGGATGAGGGTGTCAATGGAGGGGGACTGGTTGGGCCTGTGGGAGAGGAAGAAGCGGAGGGCTTTTAGGCCATCTGCGTGGGGAATTCATGTGTATTGGGACTGGATGTCAATGATGAAGGTGAGTGGTTGGAAAATTGGAAGCCTTGGAGAAGGTGGAGGGTGTGGGTGGTATCAAGGTTGGGAGTTCCTGGACCAGGGGAGAAAAGAGAGTTTAGGTAAGTGAAGTTTGTTTGGTGGGGCAGGAGCAGGCAGAGAAAGTGGGTTGGCTGGGACAGTCAGGTTTGTGGATTTTGGGAAGGAGATAGAAACGGGTGGTGCAGGTTTGGGGAATGATGAAGTTGGAGGCTGTGGGTGGTAGGTCACCTGAGGTGATGGATGGTTTGGGAGATGATGTTTTGATGGTCAGGGGTGGGGTCTTGGGGTAGTGTGCTGGAGGTGGCAGAAGGGGCTGTGGCTATCCCTCATCTCTTCCTCCGATACAGTCAGTCATCGATGTGGCGACGTTGCCTCATGCTCCCACAAGGCGCTTGAACAGCTCATCAACTTTACTAACACCTACTCAAACCTCAAGTTCACTTGGACTATCTCTGATGCCTCTCTCTTCTTCTTGGACCTCTGGTGTCCATCCGGAAACTGATATCTATTTTAAGCCCACCAAATCCCACAGCTACCTAGACTACACCTCATCTCACCCACTTTCCTGCAAGAAGGCGATCTTCCTACTCCCAATTCCTCTGCTTCCAAGATGAGGCATTCCACTCCCAAGCGTCCCAGATCTCCTCGTATTTCAAAGGACCACAACTCTCCACCCACCCACCCACCCCCCACCCTTCAGTGGTCAAAAATGCTCTCGACCATATCTCTGCCTTCACACCCCTACCCACAAAAGCAAAGACAGAATCCCCCTTGTCCTTATGTATCACCCCACTAACCCCTGGATTCAATGCATCATTCTCCACCACTACTGCTACCTGCAATCTGACCCCACAAACAAGGATATATTTCCATCCACTGCTCCCTGTGTGGCCTCCTCTACATCGGAGAGACCTAGCTGAGGCTTGGAGACCACTTTGTAGAGCGCCTGCACTCTGTTCACTATAAACAACAACACATTCCAGTCACAAACCACTTCAACTCCCCATCACACTCCCTAGGCTACATATCCATCCTGGGCCTCTTCCAGTGTCAGCACCCAGAAACTGGAGGAGCAGCATCTCATTCCGCCTTGGGAGCTTACAACCCAAAGGTCTAAATGTGGACTTTACTAGTTTCAAAATCTCCCCACCCCCAGCCTCATCCCATGACCAACCCTCCCTCTCATCCCTGCCTCCATGATAGACAGGTTGTGTCAGTCTTCTCTCCCACCTTTCCACTCCCCCCACCTCACTGACCAATCCCCACCACTGCCTACCTGCACTCACCTATCACCATCCCACCTACCTTCCCCAGCCCCACCCTTCTTTGTTTATATCAGAGCTCCCTTCCCCCTCCCCCATTTCTGAAGAATAGTCCCAACCCGAAATGTCAGCTTTCCTACTCCTCCGATGCTGCGTGGCTTGTGTTCCTCCAGCTCCACACTTAACTAGAATCAGAAATAGCATTAGCTGAGATTTAGAAAGGTACAGATTACATCCAGAATATTCCATGTGGTTTTCTTAAAGGAAAATTGGGTCATACTAGCTTAATTAAATATTGGAGGAAATAACAAGGATTGATGAGTCTAGTGCAATACATGTTGTCTATATAGATTTTAGTAAGATTTCAATGAGGTCCCACATGACAGACAAAATAAAAAACCCCATGAGAGTGTTGAGTGTAGATTCAAAATTGGCTGTGACAGGAAACAAGGGCCATTGTTAAACAAATTTTTAATCAATTGAAAGCAGTTTCCAGCAGTGTGCCACATGACTCAACATATGTTGTGGAATATATTAAAAATGATGTAGAATTTAAGGAGGCATGATATTGAAATTTGTAGAAGACAAATTGGCCATTACCAAGATGGCTGTCAACTATAGAATCTCTATGGTTTGGCTGAATGGGAAGTGGCAAATGGAATTCAAACTAGAGATGAGAAGCACAGTGGCTCAGTGGTTTGCACTGCTGCCTCAGTACCAGGGATCAATTTCACCATCAGGTGACTGTGTGTGGAGTTGGCACATTCTTCCAGTGTCTGCGTGGGTTTCCTCCCACAGTCCCAAAGATGCACAGGTTAGGTGGATTAGCCATGCTACACTGCCCATAGGGATGTGTAGATTAGGTGGGTTATAGGGGGATGGGATGCTCTAAGGTTTGGTGTGGACTTGTTGGGCCGAGGGGCCTGTTTCCACACTGTAGGGATTCTATAATCCAGATCCTCAAAAATTCCAAGGCTGCTTGGGTAATTGCAGATTTAAAATTTCCTGGGCAATGAGCCATTACCTGGCATTTGGGACAATGGGAACTGCAGATGCTGAAAAATCTGAGATAACAAAGTGTGGAGCTGGATGAACACGGCAGGCCAAGTAGCATCTCAGGAACACAAAAGCTGACGTTTCGGGCCTAGAACCTTCGTCAGAAAAGGGGGATGGGAAGAGGGTTCTGAAATAAATAGGGAGAGAGGGGGAGGCAGATCGAAGACGGTACAAGAGAGTTGCAGTGGGAGAGAGATCCCGAGGTTTGTCCGAAGGGAGGGGGGGTAAACTTCTTCAGATTAGGCATCCCTCAAAGAGGCTTTGCAGTGTCGAATTCTCCAGCATCTGCAGTTCCCATTATCTCTGATACAAATTCGATGGATAGAGGATCATTTTAACTGATTTATATCCATTAATTAAACAGATCATTTTTCGGGTTTAAGTAACAGCTGCTAAAAAAAAATTGAAGCTTGGACTTCATCTGTGTTATAAATACAACTTAAAAAACAGGTAAGAAAGTAAGCAGTAAGAAAAAGCACACAAGGTCACAAAGGGGATGGGAAATCAGATAAGTGGTATGGGCAGTATACATGGGGATTTATCAAGAATGGATAAAAATGCTTTTAAGAATTGCAACCATTGGAATTCAAAACAATTTCTGCTCCTTGAATGCAAGTCATAACATTAACAAAGGAACAGCAAGCGAAAAAAAAAGGAAGACAAATTGTATCAGAGATCGTAGGAACTGCAGATGCTGGAGAATGAGATAACAAGGCGTGCAGCTGGATGATTTGAAGGGTCTAGGCCCGAAACGTCAGCTTTCCTGCTCCTCTGATGCCACTTGGCCTGCTGTGTTCACCCAGCTCTGCAACTTGTTATCTTGAAGACAAATGGTATATTTGATACCACTGTTCCAAGATCACAGGTCAAGAAGGTGGTTTGTCTCCAGAGTAGAAGTGCCCAGCTTCACAGCGTTGACTGAAAAGCAGAGAACTCAGAACTTAAAAATATAACTGCAATATTCATTCCTCCTAAAGGCATCCAAGTCTCATGTTAAAACCTCACACCTTTGTATTGAAGCACGCTCAAAGAAGTTTGCCCAAATTACTTCACAAAGGCAGTATGCTTCACATTGCAAATTTACAACAAGGCAATAGGCTTGTTCTAAAAATCAAGCAAACTACGATTGGCTCTTTATCATTTAAAAAAATAAAATTAAAACCTCATGGATGGTAACTAGAGCCATATTGTTATTAACCAAGAAGGTTGAAAAGAAAGTTCACCCCTGCTCGCTGTTGTTCAACAT
The DNA here is from genome assembly GCF_030684315.1 of Stegostoma tigrinum. Lineage (NCBI taxonomy): Eukaryota > Metazoa > Chordata > Chondrichthyes > Orectolobiformes > Stegostomatidae > Stegostoma > Stegostoma tigrinum. The sequence goes on from NC_081378.1 coordinate 48,369,586, forward strand.
CAAATTTACTATTTACCCTTGCCTCTCTTCTCAGTTTATAGTGTCTCCTACACCCCTCAGTATTCCTCTCAAATTTTGCTGCAATGATGCACTTTGACAGAATTGTGGTGGAAGGAACTATTTAAAGAAAAAAATTATTTGTCCTAACTTCAGTGGGAAGCAGAGTCAAATTTGCTGATACATGATGAAAGGCCAACTCACAGATACAGGTTTTCTCCCTTCACTAGCAATTCTCCTATCCTGGACTGCAGTCTCCACTCGATATGGTTTGCTGTTCGTCTTGGAAAAAACAGGGCTTAAAACAAAAACAAGAAGAGGGGAGTGAGAGATATACAAGTTACAAAAAAAAAGTTTAGAGATGTACATAATGTCAAGACTGTTGCAAATACAGTATTTTAAGACCTAACATCAGTACCTGGGTGTCTCAGGAACTTCGAATTCTGAAGCATCAGAATCCGTATTAAATAAATATCCTTTGTTCAAGGGATCAGGACTGAGACATTTTGTTTCCTCACAAGATTCATTTCCTTCCAGTCCATCCAAACTCTGATCCATGGTATCTTCCTTACTTTAAAGGGAAAAAAAAAGTGTTTAAAAAACCTAAAGGCAATCTAGTCAAATTGGAGCCCAATTGATTTTAACAGCTAACTGTAAACTGATTCCAATGCAATCCTCAGGATCTGCATTAAAACAAAAAGATGAACATTACTACAAATCAGGCTGCAAACTTGTTATCTCCATATTCTGACAATCACCATTATTAATAAATATTGCACAAAAATCTTGTCTAGCAAAGTATCAGGTTTTCTGACAACCATCTTGAGGGCGTGGAGTTAAATATCTAATACGACTGGTCTCTTTCAGGATGCCACCCGCATTAAGAAACACTCCTATTGTATAGGAAGTCATTCAGGGACGCTCCATGGCCAAACAGAACATGACCACTGATTTTCTATGAACCTTCAAGGCTATACGCCTACAAACAAGACAGCTTCCAGTATCTCACAAAAGTAAGAACTGCAGATGCTGGAGTCAGTGATCACAACATGGCACTGGAGGAACAGAACAGGCCAAGCAGCATCAGAGGAGCAAGAATGTTGATGTTTTGGGTCAGGACCCTTCTAAATTTCTGAGGAAGGGCCTCAACCCAAAACGTTAACTTTCTTGCTCCTCTGATGCTGCTTGGCCTGCTGTGTTCCTCCAGCTCCATGTCGTTATCTCAGCTTCCAATATCTGCCGGATTATTGCAGGTACTGTGATTTCCACATCCCTCAACACTGCAGTATGGAAAACAATCAAGAAATGGTGACGTGGTGAAAATGTTCCTGCATTAATAAGGGAAGAGGCTTAGGCCACAGCAGCTGGCAGAATTTAAATTCTCAGATAAAATCTGAAATTGAAAGCTGGTGGCAAATATCTCTCTGGCTCCCAAGTACCCTTTAAGGCAGGGAATTCAACCATCTTTACCCAGTCTGGCCTATGTCACTCCAGACCCACAGGAATGTCATTGACTCTTAACTGAAATGGTCCAGAGAGTCACTGCTAATAGGGCAATGAGAGATGGACAACACTGACTGTATCAGTCACACTCACAGCACATGAAAATGTGATTTTAAAAAAGGGAGTTATCTAAGCAGGGACAGCCAGGAAGCAGACTATATCTGATTCCAGTAAAAATATCCTGCGTGCCGTACATTTATTGTAACTTAGTGGTTCAGTTTCACGCAGTTGGCTGGATTGCTGGTGAGCAATACAAACAGTGATGCCCATAGCATGGGTTCAACTTCTGCACCAGCTGAGGTTATCATTAAAACACTCCATTTCATCCCTTGCCCAAAGCATGGTGACGCCCAGGTTAAATCACCAGTCATCTCTCTAATGAGAGCAGAGTCCTATTGCCTGGCAGCACTTTGGCTGCGATTAGAAGTCTAATAGTAATCGATTTCAATTAGCATTTAATAATTAATTCCAAACAAGTTTCAAATTCTTTACTGGGGTAGTAAAGAGACCCGTCAGTTCTACTCATCCATGACAACCAGACATCCTAAAATTAATCTAGTCCCATTTGCCAGCATTTGGTCCATATCCCTCTAAACCCTTCCTATTTATGTATCCATCCAGATGCCCTTCAAATGTACCAGCCTCCACCACTTCCTCTGGCAGCTCATTCCATACACAGCACCATCTGCCCTAAAAATGTCACCTAATTCTATTAACAGCAAGACATTCCTAGCTTTAAGAAACAAGTCAGATTTGTCATTAGATGCAATTAGTGTCAATTTAAACATGGCAAAAAGGGGACAAATCAAAAGCCTTATGTCTTACATCATCACACTTCAGGTTGCAAGAAAAGGAACCAAATTTAGACTGAGAGAGAAGTGGCTGCTCAGTTAGGCTATCCATGACATGCAAACACAGCAAGAATAGTTAACTGTCATTCTTGGATCTCAATCCGGGCAGGCAAACTAATTGGTCAGGGTGCTGCCATCAGAACAGTGGATATCAGTAGTCTCCATGATCTTATTCTTTCATGAAAGAGGGTGCAAAGAGGTATTGCGTACTTGTATATCTATTGCCGAGCACGCACAAATACTGCATGACCAAATGGTGAACACGAACTGTTTTCCCGATGTAATTCTTAGCACAGGTTGGATTATTCAAGTGATTAAAATCACATCTACTATTCCGATGTTTACTAGAACACGATTAAGCATAATCAGCCTGCTGCCCACTGAATGGTCAGCAGGACATGTAGTTTGATGCACTTGGTCAATTATTGAGACACGTGGCCTACAAATGAGGCTTCACACCAACTCCCATGTTATTCATGGTAGGCAAAAAACTTTTGTTTGACAGCAGTATCCTGTTGGAGAAAACTACTTGTGGGCATATCTATCACAAATGATAACAGGATGCTGACAGCAGTTACTTATTTACAGACAAATTCATACACATTTTCATTAAATGAATGTAACAGAGTGTCAATCTGGCACTCCAATGACAACATGCTGACCAACCAGTATCTGCCTGGCAGGAGTGTGACAACTGACAGTTAACATCTCCGATACCTGCTACATCCCCACACCAACTAATGTAGCGATGCTGTCAGAATTACTGTCCCTTACCAGCACCTTATCACATGGCCTCCTTTACCACTGACAAACTTCTCCTCCGTCCAACATCCCAAATCCCTAACCACCCCTACTCCTTCTCCAACCCAGCACAGACTCCCTGCCACTTTGATAGTACAAGAAGAGTTTCAGACCAAGTTAGCACTAGTCTTAAGCTTTAAAGAAGTGACCGAGAGGCTACTAGTTACCAATAAGCTGAAGAGAAGAGGATAGATGTCAAGAGAATGTTTGCTACTTACTGCACACAAAGACTATAACTACAGTTATTTAAAAATCAAAGCAGCACAATTTGTGTGTCCTTATAAGTGGACACTACGCTGCAACAGGAAGTAGGTCAAGCAGGTTAGATGCTTCCAGAAACAAAGCAGACAAGTGAAAAAGAAGTGTACTGAGAAGCCAACACCTGGTGCACAAGCATGTAGCACAGACTGGGTGGGCCAGTCAGTATGTACTGTATGCAACACTTATTTTACCATTCACAAAACAACACACTGACACAAGCAACAAATAAAGTTCAATTTTCAGTGAACACACTGCATAGTTGGCAAGGCCCAATCTGCCTTTGCTCTTAGAAAGCAGGGGCCTTCAGTATCTCTACCATTACATACTTTCCTGAAGCAATGAGATTAGGTCATTCAAACACAAGCAGTTTGAGAAATCATTTCTATGACAGGACTATATATTGGCCCCCATTTAAGAGCTGAAACTGCTTTCCAAACAAGAGTCATATGGGACTCAATGACAATTTTGTCTTTCCACTGCTGCTGCCAGACAGCTGATTTCTGTCATAAGATAATAAAATGTGAGGCTGGATGAAGACAGCAGGCCAAGCAGCATCTCAGGAGCACAAAAGCTGACATCTCGGGCCTAGACCCTTCATCAGAGAGAGAGAGAGCTCTCTCTCTCTCATGAAGGGTCTAGGCCCAAAACATCAGCTTTTGTGCTCCTGAGATGCTGCTTGGCCTGCTGTCTTCATCCAGCCTCACATTTTATTATCTTAGAATTCTCCAGCATCTGCAGTTCCCATTATCTCTGATACTGTCAGCTGATTTCTGTCTGTAGTTTCTACTTTCATTTCAGATCTCCAGCATCTCAGTTTTATAACTGAGCAAGTACTGAAGAACAACATGTGTATTTGCTAAAACAACTTTTAAAAGCTGATCAGCTTGTAGTATCTTTAAATTCCTTCAACGTGGTCACCACCATCCAGCTTGATCAAGAAGGTGTGGGGCAGGCAGGTGGGGGTAACACCGCCATCCAGCCTGGCAGGGTTAGGGCACACTACCATCCAGCCTGGTACCTGCCTGGTAGGGGGGTTGGGGGGAAACACTACCACCCAGTCTGGTAAAGGGGCGGGGAGACATCATTCTACCATCCATCCAGCCTGGCCTGGCCTGGGAGTAAAGAACTGCAATGAAGCAGTACAGGGAGAAGCCTAAGCCAGCCCCCAGCGCCTTTTGCCATGCTAAGTGCAATAGTAGCGGAAAGGGCATGAAGAGAAAGGATTGACGGAGGGCGAGGCGGGAGGGTAGAAAATGTTGGGGAGAACAGGCCTCACCTACCGCAGACGGAACCACTCCTGCGCACCAGACTCCCACTGCGCAGACTCAGCACCACACAGCCAGCCACTACCACACTTCCGCCTTTCAGGCGGCCCGCCGCCGCGCGCGTCACCGCCGGTCCCAGCTTCCCATTGGCTGGCGCCGGAGAAATCGTCGTTGCACATCCTGGTGACGCGAGTGACCGTTAGTGCCCAGCGCGCTCCCCTTTGAAAGGACATCTCTGATTGGCTGGGACAGGTAAAGGCGGGACATTTATATCAAATAATGGCAAAAGGAGTATTCATATGTCAGCCTGGGTGAATCAATGGACAATAAACAATGGTTCCTATTACCAGCTGACAATGGGTTGTGTGTGTAATAGCAGCCCATGTGAAGACAAGGCCTGGTGCGTGGGGATTGAGCAAAGGGCATGGAAGAAGTGTCTGAGGTCCTCAAGTTGTTGAACTCAACATTGAGTCCAGAAGGTCTTGTAGGAATTTCTGACCAATGAAGAAGCTGCTGTTTGAATTATGGTGAAAGAGAAGGTAGTCCAGACACTTGTGAAAATAAAAATTGGTAAAGGCAAGGTTTTTGATAGGCTGTTCGTATTTAAAGTTGATGAGCCACCAGAACCAGATATGATGCATCCAAGGATATTAAAGGAAGTGAGCAGAAATTGTGGCAGTAATGCCCATGATTTTGCCATCTTCCTAAGACACGTATGGTGCCAGGGGACTGGTGAAATGCAAAAATACCCTTTTAAATGCTGCCTACCTAGTCATAACGTTGCAGTGCTCACCACCACCATCCCCCCTCCTTTACCCTTTAAGAATCACCCTCTCCCCGCCATTCAACAGTGGTCAGCCGTCTCCAAGTATGTTACCTCTCAGTTTTCCGGGTTGATTCTACTTGCTACTTTTCTGCCTAACACTGCCTCTCAACACTGATACTTTAAAGTGTTGAAGGCATTACTACACCCAAAAATTTTGTAATATCAGCTTAATTCTGGTGGTATGGAGCATTAAATTTAGAGAAGAGGGAGTTATGTAATCTAATACTTCTGTAATCCCATTTATTGCTTTACAGTGACTTTAACATTGTATTCTAAAATTGCTATTGATGTCTTGGGAATCTGTAACTGTTCATTTTTCTGTGATAGCTGTAAATCAATTCCCTTTTTATTATGCTCATGCTTGGGTGATATTTTACTTGAGAAATACTTGGAGTCGGGGACATTGTAAAGAAAAGCATACACTACTGAGTTACTAAATAGTTTGGTGCAATAACAGAGTATGAGATATGAGGGTTATTCTGAACATATGGGGCAGAGAGATAAAATGCATACACAGGCTGGGAACAGGGAATAAGGTAGTGAGGAAGACATGCATGTGAACAGCATAAACATACTGTTCAAAATATCAGACACAAAGATATAGTGTATTGGTGCAGAAATACAGTTGAATAATGACAGTAAATACATGGAAAATAACATCAAATCTGCAGATGATGTTATCAAGAAGGAATAGTAGATAGATCAGGAAAAGGAGATAACTGAGAATTTGGGTGAGTGTCAACGCCAGAGAAGAATCGACCACTGGTATTGTGGTGTTTAAACATTGGAATGTTTAAACAGAGAATAAAATGATGAACCATGCCAAAATGCCACAGCTATGTCTAGAATGGCAAGAGAAAATAAAGTCAGCCACAGAACATCATTCAGTACTTTGTAAAGACAATCCCAAGGGCTGTGAGGAGGGTGAAAGTCAGATTGGAGCAGTTGAAAGATAGAGTTTTAGTAAAGATGGAAATAGAATGGTGAGGTGAAAACCATTTCAACACCCTTAGAGAGTGAAGGATTTTTAAATAATTAGTTTCCATGATGTGGATGTCACTGGAAAGGCCATTTGTTTCCTGTACCAAATTTCGCTGCAGTCCATCTTGTGAAGATAAACCGACCATACTGTTAGAAAGGGAGTGCCCGGATTTTGATGCAGTGACTGCACAGGAACAGCAATATTGATCCAAGTCTAAAACAGAAGTTGCTGGAAAAGCTCAGGTCTGGAATCATCCATGAAGAAACAATCAATCAGAGTCAACGTTTCAGGTCCATTGACCCTTCCTCAGAACTGATGGTAGTGAGGAAAATGTCAGTTTATATGCAGAAGATAGGGAGGGGGTAGGGAGTTAAACAGTCTGTTTGGGCTCTATCCCCACCTAAAGAAGAGCAGTTAAATAGATAAAGGAGTTGATATCGATTTGGCTAGGAAGGTGAACAGCTGTTAATGGGGACGGTTTGTGACTAACAATAGGTAGTGTGTAATGACAGGCTATGTGATTACAAAGCCTGATGTGGGTAGGGGATAGGACATGGGAGAGTTTAGAACCTAAAATTATTGAACTGATATTTAGTCCAGAGGGCTGCAGGGTCCCCAAGCAGAAAATGAGGTGATGTTAATCCAGCTTGCGCTGAGCTTTGCTGGAACACTGCTGCAAGCCTGAGACAGAGATCTTTGCCAGGGAACAGCATGGTGTGTTAAGATGGCAGGAAACTGGAAGCTCAGGGTCTTTTTCGCAAGCAAAACATAGATGTTCTGGAAAATCTAGTATACTGCTTTTGTTGCTCACAATGTGGTCTCCTCTGAGCTTCCGGTTGCTTGCCACTTCAACACACTATCCTGTTCCCTGATGAAGATCTCTGTCTCAGGCTTACGGCAGTATTCCAGCAAAGCTCAGGCAAGCAGGAAGAACAACATCTCATTTTCCACTTTAGGATCCTGCAGCCCTCTCTACTCAATATTGAGGTAAATAATTTCAGGGCCTGAACCCTCCCATGTCCTAGTCCCCTACCCCACACACCAGGCCTTGTTAACACACAACCTGCCATTACATACCACCTGTTGTCAGTTACTAACAGTTCCCATTAAGAGCTATTCACCCCTCTAGCTGGATTGGTATCAACTTCTTTGTCTATCCAACTGCTCTTCTCTCTCTTTGGGTTCTATTCCCCACCTATCATTTACTCCCTACCAACCACCCCCCCCCCCCCCACCCCCACTATTTTCTGCATATAAACCAACATTCTCCTACCAACATCAGTTTGGAGGGTCACCAGACCTGAAATGTTAACTGTTTCTTCACATTTGCTGCCAGACCTGCTGAACATTTTCCATGAATTTTTGGTTTTGTTCCTGATTTACAACAGCCACAGTGCTTTCAGTTTTTAGATGCAAGTCTAGATGGTGTACGGCAGAGGTTGTGGCTTTGAAGGAGCAATTGAGGGTTTGCTGTTGTACATCTCATAGAGGGTACACACTGTCACTGTGCAACAGAGGAAGGGTGTGTTTAAGGTGGTAGGTGGGAGGGATGCCAATCAAGCAAGCTGCTGTCAGAGATAATGGGAACTGCAGATGCTGGAGAATGAGATAAAGTGTGGAGCTGGATGAACACAGCAGGCCAAGCAGCATTTTAGGAGCATAAAAGCTGACGTTTCAGGCCTAGACCCTTCATCAAAGCAAGCTGTTGTGTCCTGGATGATATTGATCTTTAAATATTTTTGCAGATGTACTCAACTAGGTGTAGTTGGAGTATTTCTAAGTACTAACCTGTGCACCGTAGATGAAGGCATACTTTAGAGGTGGCTATTAATGTCAGAATTCCCAGTCTCTAACTGACTCTTGTAGCCATAGTATTTATATGGCTGGCCCAGTTCATCTTCTGGTGCATGGTACCCTTCCAGGATGTTGATGGAGACTTATCCAATGATGGCAATGCTGCTCAAATCTCCAGTGATTACTATCGGCAGGATCAGTAACTGAAATAACTCAGAGTTCCATTTTCTCACCTTAAAAGCAGCACAAGGAATGGATCATTTATCTGTCTTAAGGCATGGCAATGAAGTAAGTGTGCAAAACATAAATTAAGAGAAGTTGACCATTTCCCCCATGCTGTTTAATAAGATTATGGCTGATTTTATGCTTCAAATTCCCATCTAGCCCTGATCTTCGTGATTTTGGTTAAGGGAAATCAATCTACCTCTGCTTAAAAATACTCAATAAGTCTGCCTTCACCAGAATAATACAGCAAAATGCCAAATTGAAAATCAAGACTCAAGTACAAGAACACAACACAAATTCACATGTGACTGAGTTTTCAAATAACAAGGCTCTGTAATCTTGCTAGGTATTTTTCATAGAATACCTACAGTATGGAAACAGGCCCTTCAGCCCAACAAGTCCACACTGACCGTCAGAGCATCCCACCCAGATCCATCCCCCAATAACCCACCTAATGCATACATCCTGAACACTACAGGCAATTTAGCATGGCCAATCCACCTAGCCTGCACATCTTTGGACTGTGGGAGGAAACCAGAGCACTTGGAGGAAACCCACGCAGACATGGGGAGGATGTGCAAACTACACATAGTTACCCAAGGCTAGAATTGAACCCAGGTCCCTGGTGCTGTGAGGCAGCAGCGCAAACCATTGAGCCACCCTACCACCCCAAAGTTGACACCCTTTAATTCGTTGTCACTTTGACAAGTTTCTTTCACCACACCAAACAACATAACCCTACACTCAAACTGCAAAAAGGAACAACTACTGGATTTCGAATGGAAATAACTCTATACTGGAAAAAAGTTTCTAAAATACAGATTAAGTATGAAAGAACCTTTTTCCTAACAGGAAACTAGACAAATAGCAATGAGCATTAAAAAAATTCACAGATGTTCGTTGAATATACATTATACAAATATTAAAACATGGATTTTAGCCAGGCCAGAAATGCATTCCCTGCTCAAAACTTTACGTCCAATGCTATAATTTGAGCATATTTTCCAAATTGATTTACATCTTTCAGATGAGACACATGCTTACACACAACAAAAAGAGCAGGCACATTTCTCTCAACTGATCTGGTCATTGTTAAATTGCTGTTTGCGGTGCTTTGCTGTACACAGATTGTTATAATGTGGGAAACGTGGTGACCAGCAACTGTGCTTCAAAATGTAGTGTGTGGGTTGTACAGCTTATCCAGACAGAGATTTTGGAAGACGCTATATAAATTGTGACTCTCTGTTCTCAAACTTTTCTTTGGATTTTCACGTAAAAATAGTCCTGGGCTGCAGAGTTATGACATCTTGTATCACCAGTCCTTCATAATAACAGTGACACTTCTGTCAGATCAGAACAAAATACCTTTATAGTCAGGTGTGGGTCAATGATGCCATGGGTCCAAGTACACACAGCCAGAGCACATCTTTTAAAATGTCAGAACAAGGTTGGATTGCTTTATTTTTTAATCACTAAAAGTACATTTTTTTTGTCATCAAAGCCATTACAACAAATATCAGACAAACTTTCTACAGTATAAACATTACAAAGTCTGACACTGGCCACTTGTCAGTTCTTTAGAACATTAATGAACATTCTCAAGTCAGCACAATTAAAAGAACTGAGAGAAATTAAATCATTGACAAATAAAGCACAATGTATAAAATGTGCACCTTTTAAGTTTTACAACCATACAAAGATATTAAAATATATCCCAGGTAAACCATTCATGACAAGTGGAACCTAGCAGGCTATTGGCACTCAAGAGGAAATATACTTTTCCATATATATATTTTCAGCATGATAAATAAAGACAAAATGTATTTAGAAAAGCATAGTTACATGCACAAAAGCCCCAAAACAGCAATCAGTTTGTTTTCAGAACAACACAGTTGTGCTATTTAACAAAACAATGACAGACGGGGAATACTGGCTTTGGAAAGAAATTAAGGTTTTTTTTAAGAAAAGGTTCAGGCCATGACCCGACAGCTGTCAGTTCTGTTAAACTAAATTTGATTAAAAAAAAAGGACAATAACAAGAAAGCCTAATAATTTAGTGTAATGTACAAAAAAATACAAAAAATAATCAGATATCACTTTTCCAGCTAAGCATACATCTACACCAAAATGTATTCACATAATTAAACACTTCTTCTTGGTTTTGTTTTTCTTCTTTTTTTCCCCTTTACTCATTTTCTCTTTGTGTTTTCGAATTTCACGGACTAGTGTGTAGAAAGCATCGTCAACACCCTGAAAATAAAAAAAACACATCATTATTTTCCCTCCAGATGCACCATCTGCAAGTGCATAGTCAGTTGGTTTTGTACTTTTAATCTCAGAGATATATGCCTCTTTAACAAATAGTTGTTTGTCTCCATAGTTCTTCCCTCCTACCAACCATGCCATCTTACACAGGAGAGGAATGTCAAATGCAGCCAGCCACATGGAGAACACAAATTGCTTTTTCTGTCTCCTAGGAGGTACTGAGGCACATGCAAACTAAGGCATGGCACATTCTTAGATCAAAGCTTTTCAGTAACAAAGACACAAAGTGCAAGAGACTTTGAAATGTCAGGGCCTTCAAATTGAGCAGAGAAGGGAGATTAGATTTAGAGAAGCTATCTGATGGGTTAATATCTGGCCTGGGAGTTGCACAGGAATCCATCAGCAGCTTTAACTGCTATTCCTTTTTAACGTTCACTCACAGGACATGGGAATTACTGGCTGGGTCTGCATTTATAGCCCAGGTCTGGCTACCCTTCAGAAGATGATAAACTTCTCAAACTGCTGCAGCTCATGTGGTGAAGGCAGATCCACAATGCCAAAAGAAGTGCCAGTGACAGTGAAGGAACACCAATACATTTCCAAGCCAGGATGGAGACTTGGAGGGGAATTGTTTTGTCTGTCCAGGCAGGATGAAGATGCAGAGTTGCTACCAAAGACTGAGCAACCATTTATTACCTGGAACGTCAAGTGGCAGGAACGGCCATAGCTCCCTTGTGGAACCAGCACATTCTTTTTCCCTATTTCAAAAGTTTCAAGAACCTTCTGATCCCTGCCAAGGAAACTTTTTGACCAATCTCTTAAGTTTTCTTATTAGCAGCTGCTAACTCATGTTCTCTAAGCTGGAATGTTGCGGTACTATCTCCTCTCAAAGCCATTGTTCAATGCCAGCTGGGATACTGATGAAACAGGACTTAATACAGAGGGTGCCCTTCCTGTCTGCATGGCAACATAGTTAATGATAGGAACAGGCCCAGCCACACTGTTTCGTCTGGTTGCGAGGGTTAAACTGCACACCACCCTAACTCTGCAGGTGAAACTCCTGCAGTCCAAATTTTGTAGGCTTTCACTACAATGCACAATATAGTTATGATAATAAACTGTTGGAAAAGGTCAAAAAAAAAGCAGCAACGACCCAGCCAACAGCCCAATAATCTCCACTATGGCCATTTCACAAGGGTTTTCGCACTATTCAGACACAAATGTCACATTTAAACTGATTCCACATTATTTTAAAAGACAGACAAAACAGTGCAGAATTCAAAACTGTAATGGTATAAGGAAGCTACTGGAAAACACTCCGGTCAGGCAGCACATATGGAGTGAAAGAGTTGACGGTTTGGGTCAATGACTTTTCATCACAACCTGTTCAAAAATCAACAAGTTAACTTAGTGTTTTGCATTCCAGAAACACTGTCCGAGTCCAGAGGACTTTCTGTTCATATTTCAGATTTCCAGTATCTGCAGTATTTTCCTTTAATTTCAGGGAAGCATGAAGAGAGCTACTCATGAAACAAAATGAAATGATCTCTTGGTGAACTAGCCGGAGGTATGATAAGTTAAAAGAAAGCACTTGCGTGACATTAGAGATCTCCGACATTGGAAAAAACAAAAACCCAAAACAATACAGAGATAATAGTAAGTTGTGGGGAAAGAAAGAAAAAAAACTTGGAATAAGTATGAAAATGGAGAACACTAGTTTTAAAACAAAACCTTAATATGCTAAAAGAATGAGGGCAGTTAGAGTAACGGAAGCACATTAATGATATACATAGGTGATACTGTTAATTGGCAAACTTAATAACTACTTTGAATTGGACTTCATTGCAAAGAATAGGAATAAAATACCAGAAATATAGGGAAAATAATTAAAAAATAAATCATTGGAATTAACTAACTAGATTCAACATCAGTAATACTAAAGATAAATCCCCAGGAACCAACAGAATCCACTCCATTGTATTAGAAGGTAAGGAAACTTTTAGTGCATTAGTCATGATATTCCAATTTGTGCTTGGCTCAAGAATAGTGTCCTTGGAAAACTGCCAACATCACTCCACAATTGAAGAAATTAGATACGAGGTGAGAAATTTACAGCCCATTAGTCCAATGCCAGTTGCAGGGAAAGTACTGGAATCTGTTTTTACAACCAAAGTGACTTAGTATTGACTGGAGGAGTAAGCCAGCAAGGAATTGCAAAAAGGAAAAGGAAATGTTGAATTTAATGAACTGAGCTGAACTTTTTCTAGAGGCAACTAACATGGCAGGTAATGGAAATATTTACAGAGATCATTTATCTGAGCTTCCAGAAGGCATCCATAGGCTCTGTTCAAGAGACAATTAGCCAAATGACAGCATGTTGCCAAAAGACTCAGATACAGAATTGATTGGGATGAAGGAGACAGAGAGTTAGTCTCAGAATCCCTACAATGCGGAAACAGGCCATATGGCCCAGCGAGTCCACACCAACCCTCAAAGAGCATCCCACCAGACCCATCCCCCTACCCTTCCCTTGTAACATTTCCTATGACTAATCCACCTAACCTGCACATCTTTGGACTGATGGAAGAAACTACAGCACCCGGAGGAAACCCACGCAGACATGGGAAGAACATGCAAACTCCACAGAGACAGACAGTCACCAGAGGCTAGAATCGAAGCCTGTCTCTTAGGGGCAGCAGTGCTGACCATTGAGCCACTATACTGCTGTAGATATGTATTGCATACATATTAGCAGGATATATTACTGGTGGAGCTCCCGTGAATCTCTTCTGGAGCTTCAATCTTCCACTGTATTTATAAAGTGATTAGATGGATGATGGAAGTATCATCGATCCACATTTAATGATTACATCTATACTGTGACAATTTAAATGGTGCTACCAGAGAGTTGCAATGGAATTTTGCTAGGTTAGGTCCTTTTAAATTCATCACCGGGATGAGGGCATCACTGATCAGGTGGCATTTGTTGCCCATCCCTACTTGCCCAGAGGTTAGTCAAGAGTCAACCACATTGCTGTGAGTCTGGAATCACGTGTAGGCCAAACCAGGTAAGGATGGCAACTTCCTTCCCTAAAAGGACATTAGTGAACCAGCTGGGTTTCTCCAACAATTGATAATGGCTTCATGGTCATTATTAGACCCTTAATTCCAGATTATTTTTTTTGAATTCAAATGCCACCATCTGCCATGGCAGGATTCAAACCCAGGTCCCCAAAACACTACCTGGGTCTCTGGATTAAAAATCCAGCGATAATATCACTTGGCAATCACCTCCGCAAATGGGTAAAACTGTGGCAGAGTTCAAAATGGGCAAAAAAAAAGTGTCAAATAATCCAATGTGAACCCATACCCGATCAAAGCCCTCACTAAAATAAGTGAGATTTAGGATGAGACACACCCCATTGACACCAGATTGAAATCTCCAAAAGCTAATGGACAAAATCTATGCACGCCAAAGATTAGTTATGTTACAGCCTCACATTGATCTGGTCAGATTGCATCTGGAATTCAGTTCTGCTTCACACAGATTTACTAGAAGGAGAAAGGATAAAGTAGATTATGACAGCACATAGCATAAATTAGGCTTGTATTCTCTTCAACAATAGAAATTACAGGGATGAGATTAAAGTTTTTTTTAGGGTGGGGGTGCTGGAAGAGGAGATGAGGCAAAGAGAAGAAACAAATTATTTTGATGTTTTCGATGACAGGGACAAGTTAAAAGGGAGTACAATCTTGAAACTTGAATTGTTCAGTGAGGGATGATGACACGAGACAACTTAATTCAAAAAGGTAAAAGAAATTTAATTCCTAACAACGCACAAACTATTGAAGCTGGCAGTCAATCGAAAATTTCAAATCTGAGATTTAAAAACCAACAGTTTTAGTAGTTAAGTGTCAAGGAACTGAGGTAAATGCTCATCCATTATTTAATGATAGAAAATGCTTGAGGGGGTGAATGGGGTAGTCCTGTTTTGGTGCTAGCAGTTTAAATTAGAACAAGTGGTGTGTTTTGAATTTTGCACTTGAGCCAAAATTGAGACCTGGAACCTTAGACTGGTTCTCCCGCAAGGATTTCTTCTTGACATGTCTGGCAACAGCTTTGCAATATGGTGTGCCACCCTCAGTATGAGTAACGTCACACAGAGGTTCAATTTCCATAATTATTTTTCCTAAGCTGATGTTCTAACTCCACAATTTATATTTTAGTCACAGTACACTTGCAGTATCACCCACGAAGTAACACACTCCCATGTCCGTTTTTCCAAGAATCAGTGGGTTTCCGCTTTAATTAGCTGCAGGATTCTTGTTCCCAGTTTCCTACCTTTCAACCTACAACAGTATTTTCCTCCTCCAGTCTTGCAACCCCAAATATGATCCCATTATTCCGTTGATACAGGTTATTCCTGCTGTTTTCAGTGGTTACGGTTCAGTACTGGAGAAATTCCTGTGGTTAGTAACGTGTTGAATTGGACCAGTCCACTACACTAGGGACAAAACAGCACCATGCACAATTTCACAATTCATTAATACCTGGTTGTAAAAATGCATTAATTTACTTTTCCAAGTAATAGTGAGGACTTTAACATGGAAGTTACAACCATACAATGTAAAAATGAACAAAGTCCTACATTCTTGTGGTGCAATATGCTTTAAAACAGTATTAAAATTTATGATATCCCATTTTGTTATCATGCACATTGAAATGAATGTCAGAAGTGCACCAGAATGCACAAGCGTTTACTGAACAGGTTTCCAAAGTCTGACAAACTAATTCTAAATATAACAAGTTTTTGTACCAGTAAACTAATGTATCTTTGAAGCATGCTATTACATGTCAAGACTTCAGGTATGTGGAGAAAATACACAGAAGCTGGAAATACCCCTAGGAACAGAAGTTAAAAGGGAAATTTAACAATGTTCAAATTATAGAACATTAACAGTTCAGAGAGAGAGAGGGAGAGAGAGAGTAGCTGGGCAAAAGTTGTACAATGACTAGAAAATGCAAAATTTAGATCCGTGGCCAAAAAGATCCAAGGAAAGATGAAAAAGTTTACCTATGCAGTGAGTTTTTATTATCTGAAATGTGCTGCCTGAAAAAAAAAGAGGAAATCAGATTTTATAACAGCTTAATTTTCAAAAAAAAAAGAGGAAAACTTGTTTTGAGAAAAAAAAACAAATTAGCAGGAAATGAGCAGGGAGTGGAGTAAGTGGATCATCCCTTCAACTCATTACAGGCATTATGAACCAAACAAGCAGTGCTAACCTTCTACAATTCCAAACGATTGTAGCAATTCACTTGGGTGTTGGTGGCAACATCACATTAAAAAAAAGGGACAAATGCAAGTCATCGTTCATAAATGTGTCCCACAAAGTTCTCCCCACCCACCACTAAACCACAGGGTCTTGTTTTTGAAGCTCACAACTTACCATTTTACATCACAACACATTTAAAGGGCACACAGCGTGCAGTCTTCTCTTCAGTGTTGATTTTTCTCAACCTATACTGGCGAATCTCACGTACCAGTGTATAAAATGCATCCTCCACTCTCTGCATTGCAAAACACAACTCCTTCAATAATCAGATAAAACATGTACAACGCATGGAGGTCTGGAGGAACTCAGCAACGATTTGAAATTTTCACAAAGTTCCATGTTCATTTTCTGTCCAAAAGGTTAAAATAAAGTTTTGAAGAATAGCATTAAATTGATTTATCCCTTGCCCCCGATCAGTAGCAGACAAAGGAGTTGTGATTTTAGCCATGCAGAGATTCAAAAGATTTTGTTTTTTAAAAAACCACCACCACAGTACTGAATTTACAAATTAGAAGCTTTCAGGTTTGTTCTCATTATTTTGTTACAGAAAAGGAGGCAAGATACTTGTACAGATATGAATTAATTATGCAGAGGTTCAAGGAGCAATGAAAATCACAGAGGTTAACACAAAACAATTTTGTCCCCATCATCGAGCAGTACAATGCAGCAATTTCAAAATAAACACAAAAATTTAGAGTAGCATCTTCCAAAATAAAAATTGCAGCAAGTGAAAAACTTTCACAAGTCATCATTTGAAGGCTTTCTGTAATTGAGAAGACATTACCACATTACACAACTGATGTAATGCAGGCAACAGAATCTGTTGTAAAGCAAAGTTGCACAAATCCACAATTGTGCAACACATTTTTCGTAACAATGCACAAATTGTTCTTTCAGACATATTGAAAATATCAGACATTTCAATGAGTGTTATTAAGCAATGAATTGAATGGAACATTCTTGCTCTATGCTTATCAGAAAGTGAGAAACACAAATGAAACTTTTATCACAGGAATTCATCCCAAAAGATAGATTTCACATCTATTTATTTCATCAAGACAACTCAGCCATATATGTTCCTTTCATTAGCTTTTTTACTGATGACTTATTAAACTGAAGCTGATGAGCTGGGAGTTTATACAAACAGGGCAGCCACCGATTAGTTAAAGACAGATTGTTTAAATGCCAAATTAAGTCCCAGCTGTGCATTCAGTCTTGTCTAATGCTTGAAAAATTTGCAGTTTTTTTATAAAGCTAACTTGGGACATGTCGATGTCCTAGAATACCACTATCAATGGATGTATAATTAAAAGAAAGAGAGCTATTCAGAGCATTTGCTGGCAACCAATGACCAAAACTGGATTGATGCTTTGTTTAGTCTTCAGATAAATCATGCTTGTTCTATATCACAACTCTGTTCATTTGCTTTTGCTCCAATACTCACCTGTCTCGTTTTTGCTGACGTCTCAATGAAAGGAATTCCATAACTGCGCGCTAGATCCTGAGCTGGTTTTGTGTCTACTGTCCTCGAGGGCAAATCACATTTATTTCCCACTAGGACCATGGGGACATCATCAGAGTCTTTTACCCGTTTTATCTGTTCTCTGAAACGGAAAACAAAGTTTTATAGATCTTAATTCAGAAGTATACTAAAATTCACTCTTCTGGTGACAGGTTTGACTGTTTGGAATAGCGACATTACATTGGGTACATGCCGTTTTTCAGTCAATGCCAACATTAAGCCTGCTCAGGTGAGGGGAAAAAAGTACAGCCACATGCAGAGTAAAACTGCTCCTACACTGCCTGAACAGCTTGCCATAACTCCCCATTGCAGGAGAACAGCTCTGCTGCAGGGTTGTGACATATTCACACTCCATAATTGTTTGTGTTTCTGGTTTCAAAATCTGGAAAATCCCATTTGGTGTTCATCTCCACATAATTTTAAGATATTCTTGTGCCAGTTCCATAAGAAACAGACAGAGACTGTCCAACTCATTTTGTGAAAAACCTATGTATCAAACAGGGAGAAGCATGGGGATTTTCTTCACTTCAATCTGTATTCAATTTGAATTCAGCAGACAGAGACCAATTTCCCAACCTACCGTGCATCCTCACCCTGCAATAATATTATGGAAGTGGCATTTCATGAAGGGGGGGAAAAAAAACTACAGAACTATTAGACAGCCAGATCTCATGTGGAAATAATATTTCTAAAATGTTAAATGGCATAGTCAGCCACTTCACCTATGTTGATTTGAAACAACTGTTCTATTAATTCAGAATTATCTTTCACGTCCAGTCAACTAGTTCTGAAGAAAGGTCGCTGGACTCAAAATATTAACTGTTTCTCTCTCCACATATGCTGCCAGACCTGCTGAGTTTCTCCAGAAATTTCTGTTTCAGATTTTCACCATCTGCAGTCCTTTGTTCTATTCAACAAATGCATTGTGAATGTTTCCCTTCCTTAGTTAACATGGAGAAAGATGCTTGTAAATTGCACTTTAACAAATCAGAAACTTTTTCTTTATTCTCAAATAGTCAGTCATACAAGACAGAAGGGACTCTTCAGCCCAATAAGTCTGCACCAACCTATCTGCACTAATCCCACTTTCCAGCACTTGGTGTGTCAGGTCGGACAGAATAGGGATTAGAAAGTGGAAGAACCAGACTCCCCTTCTAAAACCCACCTATAATGATGAATATCTTCAAATGATTTAGTGTTATTTATGGCAAAGACACATAGGAAGCCCTCGCCCGTCCTCATGTACTGATCTCTCATTGCACTGTACTCCTCTTGACCTGCTGTGTCGAGAATATCTAAAAGACACGTTTCTCCGTCAATTACTACTTGTTTTCTGTAAGAATCCTGAGAACAAACCAGATGAAAGATGAGTTAGAACATTAAAGGTGCAACCTCCTCAAAAGTAGTAAACGATATATAATCGTGAAGCATCACTCAAGAACTTGAGGAATCTTAACGAACTTGCAATTCAACATTAGCCACATGTTGCGCGTACTCTAAGACTTTGTTATTAGTGAAGCAGAAGTTCAGGATTGGCCAAAAAGCCAATAAATACTTTCACCCCACAGCAGGACAGCTGAATTATATCTTCAAGTATTTACAGAACTGGTTAAATCCACTCGCTCGTTCAGTCATTCCCAGAACCCAAAAAGCAGTCAATATGTAACTTCCATATTTGAGAACAGGCATAGCAAATAGAGAAAATAAACAGAAAATTACAAGAATGTACAAAACAGTATGGTAGATGGCTATATATATAAAAATAACCAATAAAAAAAGGGCCAGTGTCACTCTTGAATAATGTTTTTTGCCTGCCTACTCTTAAATTCCTGACTTGCCTAGAGGACAGAAGGAGGTTTCACATGTAAACCTACCCTTCCAAAATGGTTATAAAAACTAAAATCCATTTAGATTAAGGGCATGACATGGAGGTGACTAGGGCAGTCAACAGGAAGTTGAGTTTAAACCACACCCCAGGTTTAATCCTGATCCACTGGGAGCACGCCAGATGTGCCATTAAAATAGCAGTGGTCATTTGTTCACTTTTAAATCAGCAGGCTATTTCATCCACTGTCCTGGTCAATATACTTCCTTCGATCAACACCCCAAATTGTTCATTTATCTCTATTGTGGACTGTAAGACCTTGTATGCACAGTTTGGTTTTAGGGTGTAATGCCTGTTCACACATTCTCAATACATAAATAATAAAGTATTTAAAAAGCAAAAGCAAGTTTAGTCAGAGAAAGAGTTAGTTTGCCTAGGGAGGTAATGCAGAAGTGAAGCAAAAGAAAGAAAGTGATTACCTTGGGGGACCTGGAATGGTTCAAGGTTATCATAATTATGTATCAAAAGCACATCAGGGTAATAGAACTAGAATAGAATATAGAGCTACAGCTACAGAGAAGCACTCTGCTTCCTAAAGTCTACAACCAGCTCTTTCATTTTGCTGACATTGAGGGAGGAGATTTTTGTCTTTACATCATGCCACTAATCTGTCTATCTCCTGGTTGAAGTCACTGGCTACAGTCAACAAGGCCTCAGGGTACTCCATCTCAAGGCTACTTGTACTCTGTCTCCTCAGTGTTTGAGATCGGACCCACTACCATAGTGTCATCAGCAAATTTGTAAAAGGCGTTAGAGCTGAATTTGGATGTATAAGGGGTAGAGTAAGGAGCTGAGCATGCAGCCTTCTAGGACACTAGTGTTGAGATTATTGCAGAGGAGGTGTTATCACCAATTCTTACTGATTGCAGTCTATGGATTAGGCAGTCAAGGATCCAACCACAGAAGAGGGAGCCAAGACCTAGGTCTCAGGAGTTGAAAAAGAGTTTTGCTGGAATTATGATGTCGTAGACAGAGCTGAAGTCAATAAATAGGAGCTGGACAGAGATGTTCCATGGGATGAGTGTGGGGCCAGGGAGAAGGCATCTGCCATGAAACTATTTGTGACAGTAAGTAAATTATAGCAGATCAAGGTGATCTGGAAGTTAGAAAGTGTGGAGCTGGATGAACAGAGCAGGCCAAGCAGCATCTTAGGAGCACAAAAGCTGACGTTTTGGGCCTAGACCCTTCATCAGAAAAGGTTTTCCAAGATGTTGCTTGGCCTGCTCTGTTCATCCAGCACCACACTTTGTTATTTTGGATTCTCCAGCATCTCCAGATCCAAGATAATGGGAACCACAAGGTTAGATTTGATGTGTACATTACTAAATTCTCAAACACTACCTAATAATGGAGGTCACAGCCACCGGGTGGTTGTCATTGAGTTTTATTGCCTGATTTTCCTTCAGCGCTGGAAGGATAGTGGTCTTCTTGAAGCAGGTGGGAACCTTGCATCATAAAAAGAGAAAGGTTAAAAGATGTTTGCAAATACTCCCACCAGCTGATCCACGCTTGATCTGCAAGCATGGTTTGGGATTCCTTCCAAGCCAGTCACTTTCTGTGGGTTCACCCTCAAGAAGGCTGATCTGATGTCTGCAGCAGTGACTGTGGGTACAGGTGCATCAGGTGGTGTTGGGGCAGGGTTGCATCATTTCACTAACCACCTGTTCAAAACGAGCATAGAATGCATTGAGCTCCTCGGGGAGGGATGCATCGTTGTCAATGATTCTACTCAATTTCACTTTGTAGCCCATTGTATCGTATAAGCCTCGCCTCAAAGTGTGTATGTGTCGTTAGTCTGGGTTTCTAGTTTAGTCTGGTATTGTCTCTTGGCATCCCTGATGGCTTTGCGAAGATCATACCTAGATTTCCTGGATAGGTCAGGGTCACTCAACTTGAAAGTCTCAGACCTGGTCTTCAGTAGGGAATGGATTTTCTGGTTCATCCAGAGCTTCCAGTTGGGGAACACTTGGATTAAGCTCTTTGGCACACAGTCCTCTACACACTTACTGATGAAGTCTGTGACGACAGTGGCACACTCATTTAGGTTGGCTGCTGAATTCTTGAATATCGATCAGTTCACCGACTCCAAGCAGTAATATAGGAGCTTATCCGTTACCTCAAACCAGCACTGTACTACTTTCTGTACTGGATCCCAACACTTCGGTTTCTTTGATAATGGGAACTGCAGATGCTGGAGATTCCAAGATAATAAAATGTGAGGCTGGATGAACACAGCAGGCCAAGCAGCATCTCAGGAGCACAAAAGCTGACGTTTCGGGCCTAGACCCTTCATCAGAGAGGGGGATGGGGGGAGGGAACTGGAATAAATAGGGAGAGAGGGAGAGGCGGACCGAAGATGGAGAGTAAAGAAGATAGGTGGAGAGGGTGTAGGTGGGGAGGTAGGGAGGGGATAGGTCAGTCCAGGGAAGACGGACAGGTCAAGGAGGTGGGATGAGGTTAGTAGGTAGCTGGGGGTGCGGCTTGGGGTGGGAGGAAGGGATGGGTGAGAGGAAGAACCGGTTAGGGAGGCAGAGACAGGTTGGACTGGTTTTGGGATGCAGTGGGTGGGGGGGAAGAGCTGGGCTGGTTGTGTGGTGCAGTGGGGGGAGGGGATGAACTGGGCTGGTTTAGGGATGCAGTGGGGGAAGGGGAGATTTTGAAACTGGTGAAGTCCACATTGATACCATATGGCTGCAGGGTTCCCAGGCGGAATATGAGTTGCTGTTCCTGCAACCTTCGGGTGGCATCATTGTGGCAGTGCAGGAGGCCCATGATGGACATGTCATCAAGAGAATGGGAGGGGGAGTGGAAATGGTTTGCGACTGGGAGGTGCAGTTGTTTGTTACGAACTGAGCGGAGGTGTTCTGCAAAGCGGTCCCCAAGCCTCCGCTTGGTTTCCCCAATGTAGAGGAAGCCGCACCGGGTACAGTGGATGCAGTATACCACATTGGCAGATGTGCAGGTGAACCTCTGCTTAATGTGGAATGTCATCTTGGGGCCTGGGATGGGGGTGAGGGAGGAGGTGTGGGGACAAGTGTAGCATTTCCTGCGGTTGCAGGGGAAGGTGCCGGGTATGGTGGGGTTGGAGGGCAGTGTGGAGCGAACAAGGGAGTCACGGAGAGAGTGGTCTCTCCGGAAAGCAGACAGGGGAGGGGATGGAAAAATGTCTTGGGTGGTGGGGTCGGATTGTAAATGGCGGAAGTGTCGGAGGATAATGCGTGGTATCCGGAGGTTGGTAGGGTGGTGTGTGAGAACGAGGGGGATCCTCTTGGGGAGGCAACTCATATTCCGCCTGGGAACCCTGCAGCCATATGGTATCAATGTGGACTTCACCAGTTTCAAAATCTCCCCTCCCCCCACTGCACCACACAACCAGCCCAGCTCTTCCCCCCCACCCACTGCATCCCAAAACCAGTCCAACCTGTCTCTGCCTCCCTAACCGGTTCTTCCTCTCACCCATCCCTTCCTCCCACCCCAAGCCGCACCCCCAGCTACCTACTAACCTCATCCCACCTCCTTGACCTGTCCGTCTTCCCTGGACTGACCTATCCCCTCCCTACCTCCCCACCTACACCCTCTCCACCTATCTTCTTTACTCTCCATCTTCGGTCCGCCTCCCCCTCTCTCCCTATTTATTCCAGTTCCCTCCCCCCATCCCCCTCTCTGATGAAGGGTCTAGGCCCGAAACGTCAGCTTTTGTGCTCCTGAGATGCTGCTTGGCCTGCTGTGTTCATCCAGCCTCACATTTTATTAACTTCGGTTTCTTTAAAGTTTTGACAAAGATCCATAGCTCAGGTTGTTGACTTGCTCACTGAGCTGGCTTGTTCTTGTTCAGACGTTTCATCACCATCATAGGTGACATCAGTGGAGCCTCTGATGAAGCAATGTTATTCTACTCCACTTGGAACTTGTACTGTCCAATCCGTTATGGTGGGTACTCTGAATAACGTCTGAACAAAAACATGCCAACTCGGCGAACACGTCAACAACCTCACTGTTTCTGCTTGTAAGCTGAGAGAAGAAACACAGCATTACAGTCTGATTTATCAAAATGCAGACAGGGAATGGAGTGGTAGGTGTGTAGCAATGGCCCAGGGCGTTTAGGCCTCTGATGGGACAGGAGACGTGTTGGTGGTATCTTGGTAGCACACTCTCGAGGTTGGCCTGGTTGAAGTCACAGGCTACGATGAACGAGGCCTGTGGGTATTCCATCTCAAGGCTATTTGTAGCATCAAGCGCACTCTTCACTTTGATGTGAGGTGGAAGTCCAGCACAGAGTGATGTCGAACATCCCTCCAGGGTACATTCTGTAACCTTGCCATCCTCAGTACCTCCTTCAAGTGGTGTTCAACATTGAAGAGTATTGATTCGGGGTGACAGGTGGTTTCCTTGCCTATTTTTGACCTGCTCTCATGAAACTTCACGGTATCCAACAATTTTGAGGACTCCCAGGATAACTCCTACCCAACGGTAAACCACAATGCACCACCTCTGGTGGGTCTGTCCTGCTGCTGAGACAAAACAAAGCTAGGAATGGAGATGGTGGTGTCTAGAAATTGACTCATACCTTACAGGCAGTGTCAGGCTGTTGCTTGACAAGTCTGCGGGACAAAGTAATAAACTGTTAGCATCCACGTTTAGCATGAAAATACGGAAGGCAAACAGGATGTTGGCCTTTATTTCAAAGGGAATGGAATATACAAGTACGGAGCTTTTGCTAAAACAAGGCACTAAATCAGACCTCAGCTGGAATATGGTGAACAGTAAAAAAAGTGAAGTGCAGATACTGGAAATCAAACTCTAGAGAAGGATCAGTGAACTCAAAACAAAATAGCTGTTTAAGTTCCCAAAGACGTTGCCAGCAACTCATGTTTTTGTTGCTGTAAACAGCTTGGGGCTGTTATCAAAAGGAAAGATATACAGGCATTGGAGACAGTACAGAGAAGGTTCACTCGGCTGATAATAGGTATGGAGGGACTATCTTACAAGGAGAGGTTGAGTAGATGGAACCTGTACTCATTGGAGTTCAGAAGAATGAGAGTGACCTTATTGAAACATACAAGATTCTTAGAGAACTTTACAAGATTATTGCAGACAGGTTATTTTAAAATCCTTAAGCGAGAGTCTAGGAGTGGAGAGCATGATTTCAGAATAAGGGAGTTGCACGTTTAAGAGAGGTGAGAAGGAATTTCTTTTCTCATAGGTCAGTGAAACTGCATAATTCTTTACTGCAGGGGTCTGTCAAGGCTGGACGATTAAGTACATTCAAGGCTGAGATTGACAGATTTTTAATCAGAAAGGGAATCAAGGGATATAGGGCAAAGGCAGAGAAGTGAAGTTTTGAATTATCAGATTCGTCATTATCGAACCGTGATGCAGACTTGATGGGTTGAAAGGCCTACTTCTGCTCCTACATCATATGGTCACCTTTTCCAATTTTGATACAAAATCGCTCTGATGTCAGTTCGGAGCACTTTGAAGATGGACAGAGCTGTGGTGTGCCATTGCCATTTCCAGCACCTTGAAGATGCTGGGTGGTCAGTTCTGAAGAAGGGTCACTGAACCCAAAACGTTAACTCTGCTTTCTCTCCACAGATGCCGCCAGACCTGCTGAGATTTTCCAGCAATTTCTTTTTGTTAATGGGTGGGCTGTTCAGTTTCAGTCCTTTTATCAGATAGATATTGTAGTAATTAGTTCCAATGGAATAATTTACTAGACTGTTTACAAATCAATCACACTGATGTGGATCTGGAGTCAATGAATGCAGACTAGGCAAAGATTGCAGATTTCGTTCCCTAAGAGGACAAGATTGAACCAGGTGATTTTATACAACAATAGTTGTATTAATTAATTTGATTTTGTTTAACCAAAAGCAAATTTCACCATCTGCCGCAGTGGGATTCGTACCCATATCCCATCTCTGGATTACTAGGCTTGTGACATCAGTCAAGCACCGCCTCCACGTGCTTGCGTTTTTAGTATTTTATCATCATCAGGAACGTCCCAAAGTAGTTTACAGGCAACTAAATGTTTTCATAGTGCAGTCACTATTGTAAAGTGGGGAAACAACAGCCAAGATACATATTGCATTTTGCTATAAATACCAAAGAGATAACGATCATGATAAAAAGATAGTGTGGAGTTGGAGGAACACAAGGTCAGGCAGCATCAGAGAAGCAGGTAAGCTGACGTTTTGGGCATAGACCCTTCCCAAGAAATCTGAAGGGTCCTGATCCAAAACGTCAGCTTTCCTGCTCCTCTGATGCTGCCTGATCTGCTGTGTTCCTCCAGCTCCACACGGTGTTATCTTTGACTCCAGCATCAGCAGTTCTTACTATCTCCGATGAACATGATAATGAATTTTTTTTGTGTTGTATTTTGAGAGATAATTATTGGTCAAGATGTCAAACAGAACCATGACACGTTTTTCAAGACAAACAGGGGAGTTATGTTCAGCCAGTTGCTCAAATCAGACCAGTTTAACACCTCAGCTGAAAGACTATTATGTTGGTTAACTATAAACTATGTACAGAAGAACAGGCCTTTGTGAATGCCCCTTCCATTGGGTCTCAATCCCATGCAACCTAACTGACATGACTGTGCAAATGCATGAAGAATTATGATTGTTGGTTTGATACAGTTAATCCTTTAGTCTATACTAATGACGGAACACCACAACAATCATTATTACAGCTGGATATTCTGGGCCGATGTCTTCATGTTACAGTAACACAGTTCCTTCACTAGAGGGCCTCAACTGTAGACTGACTATAAAACAAAACTGCAAAGCTACACATCACACCAGTATGTCATTCAGGGTACTGGAATTGTCATTGCTGAAAGTCCAGGATGCAACTTAAGTATACAAGAGGTGAAGCATCAGTTGGAGCTATGTAAACGTCTAGGGGCAAAAGGGTTAAGCTGCAAGTAATAACCAAGGGCACAGCTTAAAAGAGAAAGGATAATTTTACAGAAGACTTTGTTTCGCAGTTTCTACTTATTTCAAGTGTCCTTCCACTTGCTCAAAGCAGTCTCTAGATTTCTATGGGACAGAAAACATCTCAGCACAGTTTCAAAGTGCAGCAGCGGTACTAGTTTGTGTCACATTAGTCCTCAGCATCTCAGCAAAAGTGCAAGCGCTTGTCATTCACATAATCCTGATGGCAGGATCTCAGCATACATAAATTGGCAAATAGACAAATGCGCTTCTCCAGAGACCGCAAACTTCAAACTGTACTGCATTGACAGTGGATTGTTTTGGAATGCCATGAAAGGAACTGGGCAAAATGCAACATTGTTTCTCTGACCATTTATCCTATTAGCTGTGTCTTTTTCAATTAGGAATGTAATTAGGTTTATTACTGTTAATATCTGTCTTGTGAATTTGAACAGTCCAGCACCTCCAGTGTTAGAACAGTGTGCTGTGCGCTGGCTGTTCTCTAAAAAAAAAACACTACAAAGTCAACTAATTTGGCATAAGAAGCCAACTGTGCTCACAGCCCCCTCCACCACTTGCTGAATAGGCAAGGCTCATTGAAGTTATAATGAACAAACATTGCAATTCATTCAGAATATACTGCTGTTCAGACATGGAGTAGATTCCATATTCTCCTGCAGCTGATCAAGTTCAGCACTATTCTCTCATTGGGAATCACTTCGTGGGACAGGCGCTGAACAACAAACTGCATGAGTACCACTCAGTCATCTCTCCTCTGGTCTATTAAAATGTCATTCTTGAATCTTTGCACCCTTGCAACCAACTCATCTGGTGGTGGTATTGCTTGCTGCTCAATTTTTCCTCATGGACTTACCTCCTGTATCAGAAACCCAAGCAGGGCAGATAATCCAGTAAAACTGAAGGCTAAGTGTCTACAATAGCATAGCAATAACCATCACTTCAGACATATTTATACAGAGTATTCTGTTGCCTTTCTAAAAGTTAAACGTACAGAATTTAAACACAAACATGAGTCTCTTAGAGAAGAGAAATAAAAACTTACTTCTATCGTGGGATCATACTCATCTACAAAGTGGTTCTGAATAAGCTGGATTGTCAGAGCGCTTTTGCCTACGCCACCAGCTCCGACCACCACTAGTTTGTATTCGGTCATCTTTCTTGTTCAGAGACAGACCTATGTAAGCAAATAGCAACATTAGCAACAAAGGAACAGAAGCAAACATGGCAGTGCAATGATTGTGTTACTTTATTTATTCTCTCTTGGGAAGTGGCAGCTTGAAATCGTGTCACTGATCCTAAATGCCTTTGAACTGTATGGCTTGCTGGGCCATTTCAGAGGGCAGTTAAGAATCAACCACATTGCTATGGGTCTGGAGTCACAGGTAGGCCAGACCTGATAAGGACAGCAAATTTCCTTTGCTTTAGGGACATTACTGCACCAAATTGGTTTAATCAATGAACATTGTCATGGACAGTCATCAATTGAAACTAAATCCCGTGGTTGCTCTGATGGGATTTGAGCCCAGAGCACTGCCCGGGGTCTCTGATTTACTAATCCGACGACATTTCCCAAGGACACTCGAGCCAGCAAGTTATTGTTCAATCACAAATTTGAATTCAGTTCTTTTTAGAACAAAACAATCTGGAAATATAAAGCTGGCATCAATAATAAGGCTGATGCAAAATCATGAAAACCATTGCTTTATTCGCTTTCTTTAGGGAAGGAAACCTGCCTTTCATTCTGGTCTGCATGGTCTCAAGATCCAAAATAACACAACTGCACCATCCATATACAACCAAAGGCAGCTCAAGGTGGACAATAATTGCGACCAATGCCTTCCATGCCACATATTGCCAAGTATGGGGCAGCATGGTGGCTCGGTGGCTAGGACTGCTGCCTCACAGTGCAAAGGACTTGGGTTCAAATCCAGTCTCTCTGTGTGGAGTTTGCACAGTCTCCACACATCTGCATGTGTTTCCTCTGGATGCTCCAGTTTCCTCCCACAGTCCAAAGATGTGCAGGTTAGGGTGGATTGGTCATGCTAAATGTTCCATAGTATCAGAGATATGTATTTAGTGAGTTAGCCATGGGAAATACAGGGTCACGGGGGTTGACTTTGGGTGCAATGCTCTTTGGACAAATGGTGTGGACTTGATGGGCTGAATGGCCTGCTTCCACACTGCAGGTATTTAATGTACTTCATGTGAAATGGACTGGACCAGACCAGACTCTATACTCCACCTGAGTACTGTAAGGAGATAGCCTAGACCCCAGCGTTTATATTTATCTAAAGGCCAATGTAAAGGTGCTATATTCCACGTGTGTTTCAATTGGTCTACCACTAGGCTTTCATCAAGACACACTTTATCGTTTCAACAGTTAAAAGTACAAAAGGAAAAAGAATTGATATAACATTATCTTGTTATGTATTTTAATAGTTAATGTAGTATTTAATCACTAATCATAGACTGTTCCAATGTAGGCAGCATCCCACAAACACGTTCTTTGGTAAAAATACAATTCTGCAAAACAGCTATGATCCTCACATACTGTCTCTCTCCAGTCAAGAAAGAAACAAGCTGCTCCGTTGGATTTTTAAGAGGAAGCCTCTAACGCTTTGCACTCTCAGTTTGCAACTCAAACATTTAGCTCAGCAGCGAACAGATATCTTCTCACTAACTGAAAGCAAACCTGCAAACTCTGGGTCTGAGAGAGCCCTGACCACACCAATCATGATTCTTTTGTCTCATTAAAAACAAGCCCAGGGATAACTCAAAGCCACATACTCGCCTCCCGCCTGAAGCGAGCATTCATGTACCAATGTGGCAACACCCTCTGCAAGAGGATCAACACCGAAAACATCTCTTAAAAGCACTGTACTATCACACAAGAACTTTTTCTTCTAAATGTGAAGGTCAGTCAGCTCTTTTTGATACAGCTCTACCATTTAATTAGTACATGTTATCACATGTATCCGAACCCTATGGAATTCGGATATAGTTAAAACTTGTCACCCCTAACGATAGACACTGTGCAATATTACTCAGCAATTGCTGAGCTGGATTTCGGTGTCAGCCATGGCTGAGTAGCAATTATTACTTCAAGTGTGGAGTTCATTCCCATTCCAGAGACTTGAATTCATACTTCTGCGTGGCACTCTCTCAGTATTGCACTGTCACTGATGCTGCCATTCAGATGAGACACCAAGCCAAGGTCCAAGCTGCCCTCACAGGTGCAGGAAAAACATTCCCAGTCTCTCTAAGAGAGGTGCAGGAGATATCTCCCACTGTCCTGGCAAATACGCAAATCTTTTTACCAAAATCCGTATATATAAAGAAAATAGCAGGATTCTACAAACCAGGTTAAGAACAAATTGGCTGCCTCATTTCCTACATTACAACAGTGCTTTAAAGTCAGTGGCTACCTGGCACTTCAGCATGGCCAGAGGTCAGAAAAGGCACTAATTAGAAACAAACGCTTGCTCTAATGCAAACCCTTTCAACAACGCTGTTGTCGAGCAATTGAAGAGTTCAGATTTGTCATACACCTAAGCAGTTATTTAAAACAAGGCCAAATCTATTTCAGTAACACAATATAACCTGCAAACCATGCCTTTAAAACTCCCACAGTGCGTCAGTACATTAAAAAAATGATTGCGACAGCGTTTGAGTAAGGGCCTGATCTATAATCAGTTATTTATGTCACAAAAAGACAGAATTATTACTTATTTCAACCTCTATTTTAAATTTCCCAGAATTATTTTGTTACATCTAAATGTCAGGAGTCTTCAATTATTTCAGTTATGACAGTACAAAGCGTTTTTACTTTGAAAAAGACTGAATAGGCATGTAAACATCAGTGGGCACATGTGTGAAATCTGGACAATTCACGTCATTAGTGAAAAGATTGGCATCAGCAGACTGCTCTCTGACCTGATCACGAGCCAGGCTTCAGTATTCAGTTTTACCCATCCCCCATCCTGCTCAGAGGCTGAAAGGCTAGTGTCTTAGATTAAGACTTGAACTTTTGAGAAATAGAAAATCAAAAAAAACAACACAATCTTAATGAGAATGATTCTGACCCAAGGTTATACAGAATTGCACAGGATTTGCCCGTAGCATTTGAAACAGGGTGCTGTTATCTTTTTAAAGAGCAAAGCAATGCAGACCTATAAACACACACACACACACACACGGACTTGCTTTGAAGGCTAGAAGATGTACTGTGCTGTACAGTTCTGAACAGAAGTAGACCATTCCGCTCAGCATCTGCTTTGTCATTCAATGAAATATGGCTAATAGGATTAACAATATATGGTGGGTATTTAAAAAAAAACAAGATTTAGCGTTTTAAAAAGGTTTCATACTAAGGGTGGTCAGATAATTCAAGACTAATTTCAATTGATCTTTTGAATGGTACTCAGCCAGTTACAGATGGCTCCGAGTGTTGGCTAAAAGGTTTTAAAAGTGTCTCGTATTAATGACAAGAGCTTACGCTTCAATTGCAGGAAGGAATGGTATGTGTATTCCTGCCAGTAACCCCAAGTCCTCAGCCCCAATTCCCAGAAAACTACAGAGCCAAAACCCAGAGGAAGAGGAGATTAATAACCACACCTAAAAGGAACAGAACTCCACTGAAAATACTTGGGAGTGTCACTGTGACAGATAGTGCTAAAAATAAACGTCTACAGCAACTCTGATTACTCAGTTCATCAGACACCAGAACTTGTTTTAAACTTGAAATGGGAGAAGGCCATTCAGCCCCTAGTCTGATGTGCTATTCAATGAAAACTTGGCTGATTTGTACCAGATGGTGAAATTATTTCAATTCTTACTGAAAAGGCCAGCGAAGAAATTAAAACAAACTAGTTGCCATTTAGGACTTTTTCTTATTCAATGCTGATTTGAGCAAGAAAAAAAATAAACCAGCAACATGCCAATGGTCTCGGGAGCACAAGTACATAACAAGCTACAAAAAAAAGAGGCACTCCCGGTGCTGGAGTCTGAGATAACGAGGTGTACAGTCGGAGGAACACAGCAGGCCAAGCAGCAGACAAGCAGGAAAGCTGATGTTTCGGGTCTGGACCCTTCAGAAATGGGGGAGGGGAAGAGGGTTTGAAATAAATCGGGAGAGAGGGGGAGGTGATGATAGAAGTGGAGAGAAGACGGACAGGTCAAGGAGGCGGGGACAAGATGGGCTGGGGAAGATTTTGAAACTTGTAAAGTCCACATTGACATCATTGGGTTGTAGGCTTCCAAGGTGGAATACGAGGTTCTGTTCCTCCAGCCTTCGGGAGGCATCATTGTGGCAATGGAGGAGACCCAGGATGGAAAAGTTGTCCAAGGAGTGGGAGGGGGAGTTGAAGTGGTTCACGATTGGGAGATGTTGTTTGTCACGAACCAAGCATAGGTGTTCCACAAAGTGGTGTCCAAGCCTCCGCATGGTTTCCCCAATGTACAGGAGGCCACAACAGTAACAGCGGATACAGTATCCTGCATCAGTGGATGTATAAGTGAACATCTGTTTAATGTGGAAGGTTTTCTTGGGGCCTGGGATGGGAGTGAGGGGGAGGGTGCAGGGGTAGGGGTAGGTGTAGCACTTCCTGCGGTTGCATGGAAAAGTGCTGGGGGTGGTGGGGTTGGTGGGGAGTGTGAAGCAGATGAGGGAGCCATAGAGAGAGAGTGGTCCCTCTGGAAGGCGCAAGGGTGGGGAAAGAAATATGTCCTTGGTAATGGCGTAAGGTTGCAGGTGGCAGTAGTGGCAGAGAATGATGCTTTGAATCCGGAGGTTGATGGGGTGATACATGAGGTCAAGGGGAATTCTGTCTTTGTTGTTATTGTGGAGAGAGGGTGAGAGGGCTAAGGTGCAGGAAACGCGAAAGATGCGGCTGAGGGTGTTTTCAACCACTGTGGTAGGGAAATTGCAGTCCAAAGAAAAAGGACATCTGGGACGTCCGGGAGTGGAACACCTCATCTTGGAAGCAGATGAGGTGGGGGTGAAGGAATTGGGAATAGGGAATGGCATTCTTGCCAGGGGGTGGGTGACAGGAGGTTTATTATAGGTAGCTGTGGGAGTCGGTGAGATTGAAATGGATATAATTTTCCAGGCTGCTACCAGAGATGGAGACACAGAGGGGTCCAGGAAGGAGAGGGGTATCAGAGATTGTCCAAGTGAACTTGAAAGTAGGGTGGAAGGTGTCAGTAAAGTGGACGAACTGTTCAAGCTCCTCATGGGAGCATGAGGTGGTGCTGAAACAGTCATCAATGTAACAAAGGAAGAGGTGGGGGAATAGGGCCAGTGTAGCTGCAGAAGAGGAAATGTTCCACGTAACCTACAAAGAGGCAGGCTTGGCTTGGGCCCATGCGGGTACCCATGGCCACCCCCTTTGTCTGCAGGGAGTGGGAGGAGTTGAAGGAGAAGTTGTTGAGGGTGATGAGGAGTTCGGTGAGGCATAAAAGGGTGTCAGCAGAGGGGGTTGGTCAGGCTTGCGGGAAAGGAAGACGTGGAGGGATTTTCGGCCATCTGTATGGGGAACGCAAGTGTATAGGGACTGGACGTCCACAATGAAGATGAGCTGTTGAGGGCCAGGGAATCGGAAATTTTGGAGGAGGTGGAGGGCATGGGTGGTGTCACAGACGTAGGTAGGGAGTTCCTAGACTGGAGGGAGAAAATGGAGTCAAGCTAAGTGGAGATAAGTTCAGTGGGGTAGGAGCAGGCAGAGTTAATGGGTCAACCAGGGCAGTCAGGTTTATGGGTTTTGGAAAGGAGATAGAAATGGGTGGAAAGAGTTTGAAGAACAATGAGGTTGGAAGCTGTGGTTGGGAGGTCACCTGAGGTGATGAGATTATGCAGGGTCTGGGCGACGATGTTTTGGTGGCCTGGGATGGGGTCATGATCAAGGGGTGGTAGGAGGTGGTGTCAGAGCATTGGTGCCTGGCCTTGGTGACGTAGAGGTCAGTGCACCATACCACACCCGTGACTCCCTTGTCCGCGGGTTTTATAGTGAGGTTAAGGGCCAGGAGTGGGGTTTGTGTTGTACTGGTAAAATCAAAGTCACTTAAAGCACAGAAAGAGGCCACTCATTCCACTAAGTCTAAGCCAGCTCTCCATAAAGCAATCCAGTCAGTTTCAATCCTGTCCTAAACCTACAACTTTGCAAGTTATTTCCCTTCAATGGCCACCCACTTTCCTTTTGAAGTCATTCATCACCTCAGCTTCCACCACCTTGGAAGTGAACAAGTTCCAGGTGATAACCACTCACCAGTTCTTCCTCACACCCCTGCAACATCTCTTGTGAAACCTTAAATCTGTATCCCTAGTCCTTGTTCTATCAGCCTTTCTTTCCATACTGTACTTTATTATGCCATAATCTTGGACACGTCTATCTGACCTCCCCCACAATCTCCTTTGCTTCAAGCAAAACGTCCTGCTTCTCCATTCTAACTTTGCAGCTAAATGTCCTCATCTCAAATCATTCCAGTCAATTGCTGCCACATCTTTCCAAGGACCATCACACCCTTCAAAGTATGGTGGGAAGATCATCTTTAGTTGAACTCCATTTGAGACTCGATGAAAAATGGTGCAAGTTTTTAACAAGTGAACCATTGTAATGTTTTCTACAGGTGTAGAAAGTGAAAATGCATTATTGAACGGAGACTTCATAAATTTGTTTCCTGTATAGCCTTGAAACACAAAGCATTTCTCATTTAAAAAGTGGGCAGAAGTTTGAGATCCCAGGTACTTACCAAAACAATAAAGTCTGAAGATTCCAGAACAATTGAAAATTAAACTGTTCTAACTTGATGCAGTAAAGTTTGACAATCTACAATATATTTTCTACTTATAGTCTACCGTGCAAAATTAACAAGGCAAAATTAAGTAACAGGCAAACTGTGGTTGAACACCTCACTGACTGCACTTTAAAATTGTTGATGCATTCAAGACAAATTCTAAACAGATGTTAATAATATAGTAGGTCACCAAATGTCATTGCAACCATCTCATTAAAAGGCATTCAAACATTTTGCTTCCAGACATGTAGTCTTGAAAGTCCCCAAAATCCCATTCCATCAGACTACCTGAACAATTGCTTGTGGCTCCTGGTTGCTCAATTTCTTCTCAAAACTGCATTTTAATCTGATTCTGAAAGCTGCAGTGCCTACTCATAGGCACAATTCCTGTTCTTTTGCAGGCAATTAGCTTCAGAAAGCTGACACTATCCCAGGCAGCTCTAATATTTCTCCACTGCACTGGACAATCAATGGCTTCCAGAGACCTCCTTTATACTAACTGCCTGACGTCTGCTAACAGCAACACAAAGTCTGAAGCCACATCTTTGTATCAATGCTCTGCCAATTTCTAGCTGCAGTTGCTGCTCATCACTCCAAGCAAAGGCACCCAGAGATAATGGGAACACGCACTGTGCCTGATGCTCTTAAACACTGCAGGCCTCATACTAGATGAGCCAGATCCCCTCAGAGCCACCAAGGCAGGCTTCTGGCAATGTTACCAGATCCTGAACACTGTTCCTGTTCCTTCCAAAATTCGGATTACTAACTTTACAGCTTCTCCATCCCCATCCAGAACCTCCTAACCAAACTTTGGTGAATGCTTGCAATCTGCCAGATCACATCTTCAGTCCTTGCAGACTTGCATGCTCTATGATCTCAAGGAGTTTTCAATGATCTCTCACGGCTGTTCTTGCTATGATCCTTTATCTCAGGACCCACCGTGACATTTCCAAAGACCCTCCTCATAGTAGCCTTTATGCCAAAACTGTGTTGCTATATACTGAAACCTCATCCTGGTACATAGCCAGTGTCCTACTGTTCCCAGAGCCACGTATTCTGTCAGTGAAGCATTACGTCTGCTGAAACTATTTGGTTTAACACCTGACCTTATGATAGCCTCAATTAATCATGAACAATGCAAAAGATATCCGCTGGTAATGCATCAAACATCCTTCCCCTGCCTTTAAAATATCAGTTATTTTTTGGAAATGGTTGTCTTAGTAACAGTAATAGAGATTGCTAAAAAGATAAAGACCAAGGTCTGGCTAGTTCATTACCACCACGTTTGATAGTCACAGGGTACAGGAATAACCGAGATCTGTTTGCTTAGTTGTCAAATCTCAAGCAATTAATCTAGGAGACTCTAGTAAAGGAAAACCCAGTGGAGAGCTTCCAGAACCATACCACTGTTCTTAGACCATAAAATGCAAGCAGAATTAGACCATTCAGCCCATTGAGTCTGCTCCACCATTCAATCTTATGTTGATATGTTTCTCAATCCCATTCTCCTGCTTTCTTTCCAAGCATTTTGCATTGAAGACATTATGTCTCACAGACTGTATCTTAAAATAAAACCAAAGAGTATTTGCATTTGAATGAATCAAAAAAAAACCCAGTGCCACCATCTACCCAAGGAGACATTCCATAAACTGGCGTCTCACTCATTAAAACGCATCTTTGGAAACTAGATTTCAAAGTTGAACTTACCCTCCATCCCCAAATCTATTTTATTTCTGAATAATTTCTCCAAGCTTGATTCCACAAGGCAAGGGGCATTGTTTCTCACTTACTTTAACCCCCAGTGGGTGTCTGAATGCCCCATCCCAGAGACTTCCAAGTCAGGCCAATAGCCCAGTGGACCTTGACATGATGGAGCCTGTTGTCAGCACGTGGCCCTCCTACGCTCCTCGCCTCCTGGCTGTCTGAACTCTAATCTTCAAAGATTTCATAACATCCCCACAATTAAAGAGAAAAAGTTCTTTCAAGAGTCTGCCTGGCTGAGAGCACAACCTTGGAGATTGTAAGGCAGTGAGTACCACCTCAGGAGTTAACCATCGGCTTGCATGGCAAGAATCACATCTTAAATAGATTTGCCTGGCAGCAAAATAGTAATGTCGGCTACTTTGAGTTAGTTACGCAGAAAAGTCTTCCAGAGATTGAAAGCATTGAAATCTAAGCTCTTGCATTAACATCCATTCATAATGCCTAGCACCCATAACTCATTCCTCAGTTATCTCACCCAATGTTATGGGGTTGTGTTTAATTATTGGCAGGGAGTGGATGTTAGAGGGATTTAGGGCTCTTGGTCTGAGTGCTATAGTGGCAGTGGTAATATCCCTACTTGTGAGCCAGGAGGCCTGGGTTCAAGTCCCATCTACTCCAGCTGTGTGTAATAACATCTCTGAACGGGTTAATTAGACAATACGTAAGGTTCATAATCATTTTGATTTCATTCCCTCCCCCTCTCCTTACCATTTCCCTCACTACTGTCATTGCCCTTGCTAGGCATTGCACAGTTTGCTTAATTGGAAACAGGGGTGGTTTAGTGGTGATGGACACTAGGTGAAAAGTAACATGGGTGATTTTTTTTGGGGGGGGGGGGGAAAACAGAAAAAAAAATGTTCAGTTGTATGTGAGATTGCTTCTAGGTATAGTGAGGAATAAAGGGTTCTTATGTGAGAAGGGCTCTTGTAGCACACTGGTAGTGTTCCTACCTGAGCCACAAGGCCCAGGTTTAAGTCTGCTCTGGATGTGTATAGCAACATTGCTGAATAGGTCAAATAGAAAATACCTACATAAACACATTACACTTATTATTGAAATAGTTTGGTTATGATCACATGTCTACGCTTGTAACACTCCTCCGTGAATGAATACGAGTTGGAGTAAAGGTGGATAGAGTTCAGCACTATTCTACCATCTGACCCTCCAGCCGAGAACACCCTTATCATTTAGCTGCCACTACTCAAATTACTATTTCTGAATAATCCTGAGAAAGGAGTGATTTCTTCCCAGCAACTCATCCATTTCCACACCCCAACTTAGTATAGTTCATCCAGCCCAGTCCATATCATAGGAGGTGCTCCTCTTATTAAAGATCATACTTACGCAAACATCTTTACAGCAAGATCAATTCAGTTTCCAAGGAAATTTCCATGATGTTATTTACAGATGTGAGTTTATTGTACTTTTTTAAAAAAGAAATTACAGAAAGTGGAGTCCCCTAGACTACATTCAATGCCTTTTGCTAAAGGAATTTTAAAAAAAAGTGACTTTATCCTGCCTAAAATATCTTACGGTTTGTATTCAGCTTCATAAGAATAAATTCCATTTTGTTGAAGTGTAAACAGTATACAAGTGGTGTAAATCTAGGCACAAAGATTTATGCGGTGTACACAATTAAGCAGAATTATTTTAGACTTGGATGTTATTGCAAAATTGGTCATATGCAAGGCATGAACTTAAATTGAATTATCAATGATATTCCTCTGCACAATTTTAAATACAGGAGTTAGTTCACTTGATTCAAAGACAAACACCTCTTTTATAAAGAGTCAATTTAAAGTGTCTTTTCATTAATTTTGAATTATTGGAAAACGAGTCCTCAATATCGCTGCACAACATCATTGTTTCAATGCTTAACTAAAACTGCTCAAGTCAAGCAACTGCTGCCTGCAATATGTGAAGTGTAACTGCTGCAGATTGACAAGGAATGGGCAATTATAGCCTCTCAAAAGGGAGAAAGCAACAAGCATGCAAACATTAACACATCATTTCTCACAATCTGTTCAAAATCTCAGATTGTTAACATTAAGGAGTCATTGTAAACTCAAACTCCCGCTCTACTTGGTTCTGGCATGAGATCATGATTCGTCTAATAAAGTGTAATTCACATCATCCACATCTGGGAAATAGATCAAAAGAATAACTTGACAATCTGCTGATTATCAGTGTCTTAGGGATATATTCACTATTGTGAATTCTGCAGTGGGACCGGGTCCCAGCCTCTTGACCAGAAGCCTCCAGGACTCTGTATCGAATTCCACAATTTTAGAGCTTGCCCTCTGTATCCTTGATTTCTCTTGCATCCTGCAACAGCAAACCACACACACCACCCCCAGCCGTGTCTTGTTAATGTCTCCTCGACTTTGGTCTTATCAAAACAACCCCATTTGCTCCTTTATATCGCTATCATCCCTACAACACCGTTAGTGACCCCTTATCTTTCACTCTGGGCACCTTCACAATCTGTTCCACTTGCTCCCTCTTCCAGTCTCTATTTACAGCATAAAAAAAATGCAATCTTACAATCCCAATCTGAGAAAGAGTGATATCAGACTCAAAACACTAAATGTTTCTCTCCTGCACATGCTGCCATCCCTCATGAGTTTCTCCAGTAATTTTGTGTTCTTTCTAGACCAGAGGTTCATATTCAAGTCTCACCTCCAGGTGCAATGACCATGTAGGTTTGTCACAATGAGACTGAAACAAGTGGATTTTAAATTTAGCTCGAGTGTTTTTGCAGAACAGCGGTGTCTGAGTATCTTGCTGTGTTATGAAATCATGTGACATAGCAAGGGCATTCATCCTAAAGTATTGTGCAGACTATTTGCAAAAAAAGCATTATCATTATCCTGCATCCACTTGTAAGTCAACCTGCTCAAGTTGTGTTCACTTGAGCACTGCTACAAAGTCCCTCTCCCTGAAAGGGATACAGACCCCAAATGAGCAATACTGTACAACTAGAAGTTAACTGCAGATCCTAAGCATGCTGATCCATGCAATCAGATATGCTTGGTTTTAATGTCACACTCTCTTCATCCAAGGCAGAGCTCATGGGTTCAAGTCCCATTGCAAAAATCTGAAGATCCAATCCAAGCTGAGGAACTAGTGCTTTCCCATTTGGATGAGATGTATAACGGAGACCCTGTCTACCCCCCACCCCCAGTTGGAAGTGAAAGATTTCATGGCACTATTAAAAGCGTGGAAGAGAGCTCTGATTGATTAACATCACAAAAACAGATTATCTGCTATGTTCTCAATGCTATTCATGGGAACTACTAGCTACAAATTTCTTGCCGTGCTCCTGACATTCAAACAATGATTACATAGAAGACAGGAGCAGGAGGCGGCCATTCAGCCCTTTTGAGCCTGCTCCACCATTCTTCACGATCATGGCTGGTCATCCAACTCAATAGTCTAATTCTGCTTTCTCCCCATACACTTTGATCATATTCACCCCCAGTGCTCTATCTAGTCACCTCTTGAATCCATTCAATGTTTTTGCAATACATTAAATTAGCTACAATGTCTTGGAGCACTTTTGCTGTCTGAAATGAATCATAGAATCCCTACAGTTTGGATACAGGCCATTCGGCCCAACAAGTCCACACCGGTCGTCCAAAGACCATCCCCAGACCAAGGTGCTATCTAAATACAAATGCAAGCCCTTTCCTGGCATACAATGGGAAAGACTGCTGGTATGAATGTGTTCCATAAGTAAACGGAATGTCTCCAATGGAGGAAAGGGCAAAAATCTGATGCGAGATTTCCTGCTTTATCTTTGGGCAAGTTGTTAGCAGTGTGCCATCTAACAAGGTTTCAAATTAGACTAAAAGTCTCTATGTACTTTTTTTTAAAATGGGAAAAGTTGTCACAACAGATGGGGAGAAGAGGTTGACCAAGTACTCCAGAGATCAGTACCTGTTGTTTCTTAAGTCAACAGCGACAATATATGGAAAAAACAACATTATGAGAAGTTGCAAGAGTAGTGAAGACAACAAATAAAAAATAAGATTTTTGTATATATAATAAAGATATTATATTTATATATTAAATATAAACATAGAAGTAAGCATTGGTAGAACACTAAAATCAGTGATGCAATTAGGGAGATGAATAAACAATGAAAGTTAAAGCGACACGTGTAAACTGGTGTTATGAAATTAATTAGCCATTAGCCATACCTGGCTGACTGGACATCTCGATGTGACCAACGAATAATAATGAGAACACGCTGGACACAATAGTCAATAAATGGGGAACTGGATAAACACAGCAGCTCAGACAACAGGTGAACAAGGAAGTCAACATTTCAGGCTGAAACCCTTCATCAGTGCTGGGGAGGGGAGCCCAGAAATAAATAGTGGGTGGGGGTGGGACTATGAAAAGGTAGGTTGGAAGGTGGATGCAGGTATGGGTCATAGAGATTGGTCAGTGGAATGAGTGGAGCAGATAGGCGAGCAGGAAGATGGACTGGTTAGGACAGGTCAGGGAGGGGAGCAAGGGATAAGGCGGGGGGGGGGGAAATGGGGGTGGAGGGATTTTGAAGCTGGTGTAGTCAATATTGAGGTCATTGGGCTGTAAGGTAAGGTTCAAAGGCAAAATATCAGGTGTTGTTCCTCTAGTTTAGATGTGGCCTTACTGACAGTGGAGGAGTCCATATAAACTGGAGGAACACCACCTGATATTTTTATCTTGGGAGCTTACAGCCCATAAAAAGTCTGAATAGTGACTTCACCAGCTTTAAAATCCCTCCACCCCCACCTTATCTTTTGTTCCCCTCCCTAACCGGTCCATATTCCTACTCGCCTATCTGCTCCACCCTTCCTACGGATCAATTACTATAACTCTTTACCTGAATCCACCCATCACCATCCTTGAAGAAGGTTTTTGACCCAAAACGTTAACTTTCCTGCTCCCCTGATGCTGTCTGACCTCCTGTGCTTGTCCAGCTCCAAATTTATTGATTTGGGCTTCCAGCATCTGCAGTCCTTACTGTCTCCTGGAGACAGTAGTGTTGGTCCTGTTATATCCTTTATTCACACGCACACTTAAGTGGTGAAATGGTTAGCATAATTTGCACATTTGATTGTTGCAGTGTTTCACCTCCAGAGCCAACAAATGGAAGGCCACTATCTTTATACAATTAACGAATGAAATACATTTACCTGCGTTGAGTGCTTATGAAGTGTTGACTAAAACTTAGCGTTGCTTTAAAAAAAAGTGATGAAGGAGCAGCACTCAAAAAGCTTGTGATTTCAAATAAACCTGTTGGACTATAACCTACCTGTCAAGTGACTTCTGACTATGTCTACTCCAATCCAACACTTGTACCTCCACATCACCCAAGTGTGACTGAAATCTCAACTCTAACTAGTCAAATGATTTCCACTGTAATTTATTTTCGTGAGAGCAATGAACTTTCCTCTGGTGCCTATCCAATTTGGCTTGATAGACTAATTTGGTTATGCAGAACTTGTCAAGATTTGAATGTAACATTTGACCTAACAGAGAGAAGACTATTAGTGGGGCATTGAGCTCCTGTCTCTGCCGTGCAGCACTAGAACCAAACAGCAGCGAATAGGATGCTTCAGTAAGTTGTTGTACATCTTCTGAACAGTAACATTTAAACTCCTGAAAAGTGTGAAGGCTATTTCGGATACAACACATTAAAAGGAAGGAGCAAGTTACTGCAGATGCTGGAATCTGTACTGAAGGCAAGAAATGTTGGAGATTACAGCAGGTCACACAGCATCCATGGAGAGAAAGCAAGCTAATGTTTCAACTCTAGCTGACTCTTCAAACTCTGAAGAATAATCCAAATTCGAAATGTTAGCTTGCTTTCTCTTCAGGGATGCTGCCTGACCTGCTGACCCACCGTGATCCCCAGCATTTCTTGCTTTCAGCATATTAAAAAAAGAAAATTTGTTGGCCTGAGGCTGGATAACATTCATCAGTACAGTCCAACTTACTTGAATGCCATAATATTTTAGTGCCAACCATTTCCACTTTGAATGTCAAAACGTGTATTCATTAAAATTTCAAACCTTCCCTCTCTACACATCTTTCCACTCTTAAAATTAGTTCTACCTATATAACACTATTTCCATTTGTACGAAATTGACAGTAGAATATCGAATAGGATACTTAATCTGCCCAATCTTAGTTCCATTGTTCTTTACAATGTCAGTTCGACGTAAAAAGTCAAGTACGTGGCTTTAAAACGGTGCATTGGCTTTTAGGATACAGCTGGAAACCTGGTGGTAAAGCACCAAAAAACAGAACATGGAAAAACATTTCAGGGCTGAACCTGAAAAACTGCCTAGGATAACAGCTTGTGGTCAGCTTGATCACACACGTTGACTGTACTACATTCTCCAGTTTTACTTGTATATTGCTGAGCATGTGCTGTGGCTTTGGCAACTTGGAACACTGGCATATGACAGATACCAATCCAAACTTCCTTTCAGGCTCAGCAGACCTACTTACTGATGGACTGAAGCTTTAATACAAACAGGGAGGTCTGAGCCTCAAATTTTCAATTACTGTGGGAGTAGAAACCCCAGATCTGGCGTCATTAGTTCCTTTAGCCAAGAGACACAAAGAAAAACAAGCAAAAACTGCGGAAAACTGAACTTAAAACACAAAATGCTGGAGATACTTGGGGGTCCGACAGCATTGGTGTTAAGAAACAGAATAAATATCAACCAAATGCTCCCAGGGTATTAGCAGCAGGATGCAAAACGGGAAGAACAGCAAAACAGGCAAAGACAAAGGAAAAGGGACCTATCTGGTGTGACTGACAGGAGCAAACTTGGCAATACTGAGTGGCACATTCTGGCCCTCCTAGCTCCCAGCACCCATGGGAATGGACTAGTTACTATTCTGTGTTTGAAAGACTTTGGCCCCTTTCAAAAAAACTCAGCTGAATCTTGCAATTCCAAGCCAGAGAAATTAAGTTGGTCGAATTCCTACTGTTACTGTTAATCTTTATACTGTCTCACCACACTCAAAATTTGTCCAAATTTTGCCCAACCCATCTCAGTCACCTCCATCTGCAAAACGTGCCAAAAATCTTCCCAGTTTCAATTCTGGCTCCTAGTGCTCCTCTACCCCCAATTTTTTTTTCCATTGCCAACCTAATGGCCATGCATTCAACAATCCAGACCCTAAAAAAAAAATTATTCTCCTACCAGACCTCTCCAA
The DNA here is from genome assembly GCF_030684315.1 of Stegostoma tigrinum. Taxonomy (NCBI): domain Eukaryota; kingdom Metazoa; phylum Chordata; class Chondrichthyes; order Orectolobiformes; family Stegostomatidae; genus Stegostoma; species Stegostoma tigrinum. The sequence goes on from NC_081378.1 coordinate 48,412,835, forward strand.
CCTTCCTTCTTCACCTGGTCTGTTAGCCTTCCCCCAGTCACCATATTACTTTGTCAATTTTAGCCACAGTACATGCCTCAGAACACTACAAAAGGTGTTATTATTACACAGAGTCTCAGTTCAGTCATCATCAGCCCAGTGCCAGTTGTCCTCAGTCAGCAACATGATTAGACTTGATTGTGATGTTGCCACCACAGTTGACTAGTTGTCAACACCCACTATCAAAACTGACATTAGTAATGCCTGGTTGAGCACACCCAGCAAGCAGTCAATGTCTTCAAGTCAATTTCCTTTGGAATTGCTGATATTTTCAGCTAGCTTCTTCTACACATTCTCCTCTCCCACTCACACGAGTGGGTACATTGTTCTGTAACTCTGGTCTCAGTTTCTCCATTTCCCACCCCCCACTCCTATCTCTGCTTCTCTTTGCAAAGTTAAACTACTTTAATACAAGGAAAGGAAACAGAGTAAGAGGGAGAGAGATTAAGATGACATGAAAAAGATTCCACTGAATTGCAAACGTAGAAGGCAAGTAAATTTCAGTAGGGAGAGCGCAGTGCAAAAGTGATCCAATATAAAGTCTAGTAAAAGTGATGAGAAAATAAGCAAGGCACAGAAACGCAAAATGCAAGTCAGTAAATATTTCTCTACCTGATGAGAGGTTAAAATATTTATTCAGAATCGGAAACAAAATAAATTCCTGCTCCTGCCCAATGGTACAGTGCATGAATTGATATTCCCAGAACACTGAGCTCTTGCACAGGAGTAAAGCATAGTAAGAAATAAGTACTAGAATTCATATAGGGTATTTTGTGGCCTCTGGACATCCCAAAGCATTTTGCCATTCATTGAGTATTTTAATACAGTTACTGTTGAAACGTGGCAGCTAGTTTTTTTCCCCCCCTCACAGTGCTTCATCTGCCAGGGAAAGCATTCGTAAAAGGTTTCTTTGCAGCTCACATTAATATGTTTCACACTTTTTCTTAAGTTATCAACTTCAAATACATCCAATCATCCATAAAGCTTAATTAAGGTCAAAGTGACTGTATACCCTAGCTATCTCAAACAGTAGACAGTGTGGGTGCATATCCAATAACGTAATGCAGGTAAAAGACAGGGATATGCAAGGTGACAGAGAGGCACAACATCTACACTGGAATACACGTTTGGATGTTGCAACGTGTTGCACTTTCAAGTGTAGGAAGCAGTGTTTCTTGTTCTTACTGGTTTCCCCTCTCCTTGGAAAGTCCTGTCTTCTAACAGCTGCTGCTAATGCAAATCCTGTAACTATTACAGCACGCCTTAGCTTTAAAGTGACAGAGAACCAACCAACAAGACACATTCAGGAGGGCTGTGTGGCACAGCAATGCTCTCTGCAAAATGGAACAAGGTCTTCAGCAGGCAGGTGGCTGAGTAATTACAGGGCCCACCAGCATTACTACTGGCCCTCATGTGCACTCAATCTGCCCATGGGAAGAATATCACATTTCAAAACCTGCACTTGTGCTGTTGAAAACCTTGGGCGTCCTGACACTCAGGAGATTGTTAAGTCAAGTCTCACGGTCTGTACACCTTTAAGAGACATGTTCATGACAGAATCACTGCAAAATGGGATGTGATCTCCCAGTATAAAAATCTCATTCTCCATCCTAATTTGTCATGCTTCAAATGATCCATTCTACTAGAAGAATGCTCCTGCTGTAACCTAACAGCTTAGTATTAGCTCAACCTCATATGCCCGAGGAATGTAATGCTGCTGCATAATAGTTAACGATAATAAGTGTCTGCTGGATTCCTCAATAACCACACCCAATGTGTGTTATTGCAGATAAGAAACATTGCCACATCATGTAAAATACTCTGCTGGAAGTGCAGAGATGAGTTGTCAATCTCATTTAATCTCCATCTCTTACTTCTTTCTCTAATGTGGCCTGTCTCCATATTGTTTCTGCTATTGCCCTTCTCCATTCTGGCCGTTTTCTGTGCACCTTTGATTTCAGTTGCTCTACCAATAGTCGTCGTCAAAACTTCAGCAAGCCAGGCCTAAGCTCCGAAATTCACTCCCCCTCCCTCTCGCCCTCTTCAGAAGCACAAAACCCACTTCTTTGACTAAGCTTTGGTTAAACATCTCTTGGATTGGTAGTAAATTTTGACTATGCTCCTGTGACACCCCTTAGTACATTGCTTTATAGCAATTTGAATGACACTGGAGGGGAAGTAGACAAGGGAGTAAGTAAAGCAGCAACATGGGTCTACCACATGAAGAAAGTAGCAACAAACAGAGGTAGAGGCTGTGAAAACAGGAACGGAAAAAGGAGAGAGAATTGCAGGTGGCACTCGTATAAGCAAAATTGTTTTGCCAGCACTTCTTAAAGTCCCCAGTTTTTAAAAATAAAATTACACACACAATATACCCACAGCTATAACTTCCTTAAACAATTGATCATTTTCTTCCCTGGCCAGCCTTAATTACTGAAGGGTCATACTTTCAACATAAATCATGGCAAACACAAAGGACTCAGAACTGCATTGAACAAGGAGACTCCCTCCTGTTTCAAGCAGGAAAGGGCCTGCTTAAAAGTTGAAGCCCACTTAAAAATGGCAGGTGGTCAACAGGACCTTTCTATTTCATTGTTTTGGTCTCATACGGAGTTTTTTTTATTACTACTGTGATTGCAGGTTGATACAGCGAACCCAGGGTTAAAATTACACCAAATCTTTTCAAATGAAAAATTACAAACATACTGCTGGGCTGGATCAATAACCTTCAGAACAAAATTAAACAAGCGTATCGGCCTGAATAGATGAAAGATATTTCTGCTCATCGCAAACAATGCAAATAGGAAATGTACACCAACTTGACAGACTCTTAAATCAAGACTCTATAATCAATATTTAAACATGAGCTTTCATGCCTAAAATTGAGAATTAAGCCTTCAACTTTTTTGTGCAGGAGTATTGAATTGATCTTGACTGGACCTAAAATTACAGCATCCAAGAGGCCACTCAGTCACGGCCAGCCTACTCTCCTGACTACATTCCCTCATCCAGAGAGGTTGGAAAGAAAATTCCACTTCTCTGCCCACCCCCACCTTTACTTCTGTTTCCAACACCAAACTGGCCTTGGGATTTTGATCTAGTTTCTTCAGCCTTCCTACAACCTGAAGAGGAAGCGATCTCTTTACACAGGATTGGCAAGTCGGATGGACCAGCTCTTCTCTATTCGTGGTCTTTGTACACAGTTGTTAAGCACACAGGTTGGCTACAGCTGTAGGAAGAATCCCAAAAGTCAGAAGTTGCATTTGAATTATTGTGCCTGATTATGTATGCCCTTATCCCAACCTCCCACGTAGGAACATGCAGCTGCGCATTACTGCGAGGAAAAATTGACTGAATGCACACAATTAGGAAAAGAACATGCATATAAAGCGGTGTTCTTTGGTTCTGCTTTAAAAAGGGCCAGCATTAATATACCTTATTCCAATAGCCTGTGTCCCCCAACACCTGAAAGCCATCGAGGCATTTCTGAAGCATAAAGGACTTTGATATTGTAGGAAACACAGCTGACCATTTACATGCCTTAGGACCCTTTAAACCCACAACATGGGAATAGCAAGTTAATTATTTTGTGGAAAAAGGGATATTGGTTGAAGGATAAATATTGACCGAGGCACCAGGAAGAATTCCCTGGCACCTTTAAATACAGCATATCTTTTACATCTACCCAACTAAATAAACAGGTCTCAGCCAATTGAGGGCACTCTGTCAGGTGTTGGCCTTGGGCTTGTGATCAGGATCCCCTAAATGGTCACAATGATGGTGTTGCACATTTCTGCAAAAAAGTTAAATCTGAGTCCAGCTGCCAGTATCCAATTCAAAGCAAACGTGGCCACAAAGCACCCGACCATACAAATGCAAGATCTGCACAAATTACAGAGATGCACAGATGTGTAAAAATATTTAACTGGGAATTAAGAGATATCACTGAAAACTCACTAAAGGGATTTAAATTGGGTCTTTTTTCTGGTCAACTCCCAAGAACCACAAGGTGGAAATTAGCAGTCCCTGGAATGCCAATGCTTTCTATGAAACAGGATTAATTTTTTAAAATCAAAATCAACAAGTAACAGCAGCCAACTTAACCTGTGACTGAAGAGCAAATGATTCTTTAAAAATAAAGTAGGTTGCCTGGATAAAGAGAGAGAGATTCAATTTCAACCAATCTGGGAAAAACACTGCAAGAAGAGCGAGGCACAGCTCGAAGTTGTTAGTGGTCGGTTGGAGAGCAACTGGGCAGCTAAACGGGAACAAGCAACTTGTAAACATGCCCCCTCCCCAAACTGGATGTCTTGCTAAAGTCTCCCTGTTTAAAAAAAGTACCAACTATCCAACTACAAAAGCCATCACAGCAGATGGATTTAACCTCCAGTGTTAACCTCTTTGCTTCAGCGACAAGGAACTCTAGTAATGAGGCACGACAGTGTGCTGCAGTTTAACTAGGACTTCCTTCTGATAGGAATGCCTGTCTCATTTGGATTTCAAATTGATAATACCTGTCTATCACTTGAGTTAAAGAGATAAAGTTATTATCTTCATTAACAGCTTGCTGCAAACTAACTTAATCTGTGTCTTTTTGGCTGAGCTACTTGAACCACACAAATTTAATAAAGAAAGGGGGTTAACGGAGTTCACTGACCATATGATGGATATGCAGGGTGGCTGTGACACTACAACAGTTTTGGTCCTATAAAAAGGACGAATTTAAATGCTTCAACAGTTCAGAGAAGGTTCACCTGACTGATACCTTGGATTGTAGTGGGGAGAGGGAAGAGCCCTCAAGTGGTAATGCGGAGAGGTGAGTTGGCCTATGTTGAAAGGATGGAGAGGCTTGTATCCATTACAGTTTAGGAGACCATGAGGTGATCTTACTCAACATTCTGAAAGGTCTTTCCAGAAAGAAAAGGGTAATTCCCCTTGTGGGAGAGACTAGAACAAAGCAACACAGTTTAAGTGGAACACACAGATTGTGGGAACTGCTGATTTGGGAGAATCTGAGATAGCACAGTGTAGAGCTGAATGAACACAGCAAGCCAGGCTGCATCAGATCAGGAAAGGTGACGTTTCGGGTCTGGGCCCTCCTTCAAAAATGGGGGACGGGAACGGTTCTCCGAAATAAGTTGGCCGGGGTGGGGGTGGCACGATGATGGAAGGTGGGTAAAGGAGCAGATAGTCCATCTTTTCTTGACCTACACCACCATTTTTAAAAGATGTCACATTTCCACTCCAACCATCAAGTGTCTTTGGAACACTCTTCCCCAATTAGCACTGGAAGCAAAGGGTCACTGAATAACTTCAAAGCAGAGGTACATAGGTTCTTAATGGACAAGGCAGTTGGTGGTATCAGTGGGTAGTCTATAAATAGGTAGGAATGGAGGCTAAAATCAGATCATCCATAATCCTATCAAATCGTGGTGCAGGATGAGGGCTGGATGACCCAATCCTGATTTAAACGTTGGAGTGAAGCCTTCTAACCATTAGTGGAAGTGCTTGTCACTGAACCCTGGCTGACAATTGTTGAATGGATAGCCAGTAAATCTAGTCAAGGTGCTATCAGTTCCAATAACTACAAATAACAGCAGCTCCTTCAAAAGGGACTGCAGTCAAATGATCCCAGATACATACACAGGAAGTAGCAACTGATTCCTGTCACTGAACTGTGCCTTCAATTTTTTAAAAACTATATTTTTATTGCAAATTAAATGGAAGATCATCATCCTCCCACCCACACCAGTATACCATTTAATTCTAGAAGTGCAAGTAGCTGGTGAGTAATATCGCTATAGATAGTAAAAGCAGAGGAAACAAACATTATTTGACATTCATGAGTTAAATGTGGAACATATTCATCAGGAAGAGCGCAAATAATTTAAATTCATTAGGCCTTTGATATTGGCTGCCCTTTTCAGTTAAACATTACATGCATATCATTTACAAAACTCAACACTGCTAATGATGAACAGCAAAAAACAAAGAACAGAGGCCAAGAAAGAGTTGAAACCATTAATTTCTCCCTGACCATCAGGGCTGTTCATAGTGAGATAAGATGTGCCACAGGGTCAGGCTCAAATCCACTGCATCCAGCTGTACTTTACTCACCAAAATTCAGACTGGCATTCCCAGGAGTTTGGGATTGTAAATTCCATGTTCGACCGATTGTACTATCAATACAAATTAATCCCCTCCACATTAATAATGAACAGATTAAAAAAAAAACATGAACCATAATATGACGAGGTTTTAGCTGTGTTTCAGCAGGTAGCATGTTCACTTCCGACTCAAAACGGCCATGCGTTCATGTCCCAGTTTCTGGAGACTTCACCAAAAAAGTCCAAGATGATACTCCAGTGCAGTACTGAGGGAGGGCTGTATTGTCACACTTCAGATCATTTAAAAACCAAGGTACTCCTGCAGCCTCAGGCAAGCACAACAAATGCTATTTCAAAGAGCAGAGGAGTTCTCTCCAGTTGTTAAATACGAGAGGTTAAACACTGGTTCGACAGAGTGTCCAGGCAAACATTTACCTAATCAGAGTTTATTCTAACACTCACACCACCAGTAACTCCCCCATTGCCTGCTTACTCCCATTGTATGCATGCACCTAATCAAAGTCTCACACAATTATATAATTTTCTAGTTGATTTCTTCAGAGATATCATTTCACATCTCAGGAGCAAGTAGGACCTGAACTTGGACCTCGGACCTCTTGCACCCGAAGAGTCAGATTCTCACCGGATTCTTTAACGTGTCACCTGATCTCTAGTTCTATTTGGTCTTAGAAATCCATACAGACCCTATGAGAAAATAACAGTGTCCCTTCTCTTTTAGGAAAAGAGATAAGTTTATCATCTATGTACGCAATGATGAAAACAACAAAAATATAAAACATATTATGTTCCTACTTTATTTGGTGTACATTTGAGTTTCAAACATCCTTTTCCCCAATGTTTCTTATAGTTTAATGAAGAAATGGACAAGCTCAAAGAAGCTATCAAATAGCTGACTGCAGCTATCCACCTACTTACATTTGGGGATTTTTCCAATCTCCAATCTGTTTTAGAACTGCATTGTTGATCCACAGTCTTTATTCATGCTCTGCAATCCCCCAAGTCAATGGCCTACTTAATAACTATTTCAATTCCATGCAAATGAAAGGATCGATTTCAGCTATTTTACAAAAGGGTTCGTACTGGGTCATCCCCGGCGGAACTCAGTTCGCTTCACTTTGTTCCAATCTTTATTTCTGGGTCTTGGTAGCATTGCAGCCAATCTACTCCACACACTGTAGAAGTACATCCATTGTCTAATACTACACGTGATTCCACCACCAACATATTCATCATGAAACTGGAACGTCTTGTGATCAACGTAGGTGTTGTTTCATATTTACCTCCATCACTTCCCACCTTTTCTTGTTTGCTATAAAACTCTATCACTCTAAAACAGTTAGTGATTTGGATCCACATGCAGCATGGATTGACTACACCCTTTGAACTTTGAACTCTTTCTGTAAATCCCAAATTCCCGTGCCATCTCAAGATTGTCAAAAAACATTTTTTCCAGCTTTCTTTTAATAAAAATGGTCACCTGCTTCTCAGCAGACTCATCAGCCCACCGACAATGTGTCCTCTGTTTTCTATTCTTTGGCCAATTCCCCATTGCCAGAAGTGCTACTGGAAGGAAAGCTGTCCAAAGACTGTTTTTAAAAGTGCTTCTGACATTTGTTCAGGCTGCGTGTATTTAATAAATTTAACTCCTGTCAAAACTAGAAGTCTGTCATGAAACAGGATACTTTGCCACAGCCTATTAACTTAAATACCAGCATCAACTGGGCAACTTGCATATAGAAATTCTGCAGTCTTGCATACAATCCACTGAATTCCATTCTCTCTGCCATGGACCTACACTTTATGAATGCGTCAGATTTTGACCAAGCAATTAGTAAGTTATTTTTTTGATAAATTTTGTCCAAACCTTCATGCATTTTCAAATCACCTGTCCTAAATTCTGATTTTAAAAAAATAAATTTATCCTGCTTTTGTATGGTAGCAAAAAGTGCCAGGCCATGTCTCGTTACCTCCTTGTTGATGAAACAATGCAGGTCCACATGGTTGCATCATTCTTCCATTGGTCATTTAGAAAATATTGTGGTATGATTTCCCACTCTATCTTAAGATTTTCTAAGGAAGGGTCACCGGACCCGAAACGTTAACTGCTTTCTCCTTCACAGATGCTGCCAGACCTGCTGGGCTTTTCCAGCAACTTTGTTTTTACTCAAGATTTTGATTCAGTCATCTGAGGTTTCTTTCCCTCAAATCGCTCTTTGGTTCGAATATGTTTAGTTCTTAACTCTGAGTTACAAAATAAAAGTTCAGCATCCTCCACCACCACCCATTATGTGCCAGAGTTAAACATTAGAATCTAGGCCTATGTTATAATTGGAAAATTGGCTTTGTAGAGCTGGGAAGGTACATTACAAAAAAGGTAACTGGTAGATAGGCAAAGGCTGACTTATAAAAAAGTTAAAATATGGCCTACATAAAATTAACATTCCTTTGCAACACAAAAAGCAGCACAGGAATGGATATCTAAACACTGATAACAAGAGAAGTTGAAAATTAGATTAAAAGTTGCCGAAAAGTAGTAAGCCTGATGATTGGGAACATTTTTGAATTTAAAGGAGGATTAAGAAACTGATACAGAGAAACTAGAACACAATAGTAAGCCAGCAAAAAAAAAAACTAGACTGTACCGATTTTTGCAAGCATATGAGACACAAATATGAGCAAGGACAAATGTGGGGCATTACACAGGCAGAAAGAGAGGTGATAAAGGGAAAAATGTCACAGATCACCCACAATCCAGTGGAATAGCGGACTCTGGAAGAGCTGAATGGGCTGCACCAGCTCCTATTCCTAATGTCCTGAACAGGAAGGGAATTAATGCACAGTATGACTGTTAAATCACTGAAGCATCTGAACTCACTTCGAGCCCTTGCAAGTGACCAACCCTGAACCCACAACCTACACTCAATCGCTATTTGAAAACAATGCTCAGGCGCAAAGACAAGAAAACCGATTATATGCGAGACAGCTTGCAATAGCAATTGTACAGCCACAATTTAGAGGCTTGGACCAATGCGTAGGAGTCACAAGTTCAAAGCCTGCCACGAAGCCAAGGGTATTTATATTTTATTCCAGATTTATTAGCGAACCAAACATTTAACAATGATGCAAATAAACACTACATGGTGAATTACAGGGAGGACACCCACATATCCCACATTTAGGCGCAGCATTGATAAGCTGAAGATGCTCCTCTCCGGGTTTAAGTTCAAACACGTTTGATCAAAAGTAACAAAAAGGAGGAAAAAAATTCTCGTTCAGACCAAACAATAGCCTGATCTTGTACAGTAAGTATTGAAAACTGTTGGGATTTAACGCTGGAAAATCTCATTAATCTCCTATTTAACATGTTGCCCTCAAACGCATGCATGATACAGTCTGCCACGTTGCCAATGCAATTATAAACATGATTTCTGGAGCATCTCAACGGCCCTTGTGGCTCGAGCTAGGGAAACAGATGAGCGAGGCGGCCAATCTCTCGGAGATTGCGATGTCAAATAATAGCATGGTCCTGATTTTAACTGCAGTGCTGTCTATGTCCATTTCCATTTGGTTGGTACTGGAACATAAGCTGACACAAGTTTGGCTCTTCTAGAGGTGAAAGAACTTCGACTTATCATACAAAACAAAGAAACAAGTAGGCCACTTGGCCCTTCCATTCTGTTCTGTCATTCGTTAAGAGCCCAGCTGATTAGATTTTCACCTCAACTCTGCATTCCTGCAGGGAGATCTCGCCGTCTTCGTGTATGAATCAGAGAAAACTTGAATGCAGGTACTAAGGAAGACAAATGGAATTCTGGTATTTACTGTTAAAAAAGGAATCAAGCACAGATTTAGGGAGGTGTTGCTGCAACTGTACAGGCATTAGTGTGACTACACCTCAAGTATTGTGTACAACTCTGGTCCCTTTACTCGCGGGTGGATGCAGTTGTATCAAAAGGCAGTTCAGAGGAGGTTCATAGATTGATTGCAGAGATGAGGGGTTGTCTTAAGAGAGATTCTGCAGTGTAGGCCTACTTGCTCTGGAATGAAGATGAATGAGAGACCTTAATTGAGTTTTAAAAGACATTAAAACAGGGGTCAACTAAAGTAGACATGGAAAGGATGCTTCCTCCTATGGGACAACGCAGAACAAGGGGGTTAAAGTTTTAGGATAAGAGGTTGCAGATTCAAACATTAAGTGCAAAACTCTCAAAGATGAAATCAATATGTACCAAGCAGTCTTAATACCTCAGAATCCCTACAATGCAGAAAGAGGCTGACCAGCCCATTGAGTCCACACTGCCCACCCAGACTGATCCCCCTGCATCTCCCATGGCTAATCCACTTAGCTTCACGCATTCCACACTATGGGCAATTTACTATGGCCAAGCCACCTGACCTGCACATCTTCAGGCTGCAGAAGGAAACTGGTGCATCCGGAAGAAACCCACGCAGTCTCAGGGAGAACATACAAACTCCACACATACAGTCGCCGGAGGCTGGAATCAAACCAGGGTTTGACCAGACCAAAGTTATAAAGGGACCTGGCATTGAGACAGCTGGGCTAGTCAGTGTGCCACTGTATGGCCAGATTATTGCTTACCCCCTCCTCTCATTTCCAAACCTCCTTCATCTAACTTACTCCAGTAACACTTTAAAATGGAACTAGGAATCGATTTTGTCGATTTCAGTCCTGGTCGTTTTGCCTTTCCACAGACACATCACGGCACCTAGATCACATCTCAACACAAGCTACTCAAAACAGAGAAAGCCTTGGTTGCATTTTCAGCAAGGGTGCAGTTGAAGAACCAACGTAGTAACAAGTGAAGACATAGCAGAGAAGAGATAATGGACTGGAGTCATGTGGAATTAGAGATCTCTCACAAAAGGGACACGCAAGAGCAAATATTCTGTTATGAAGGGCACTGTCAAAAAAAAGAGGAGGAGAAATAGTTTTCTCTGGCAGGAGGGTCTGTAACCAGAGGTGGTTGAGGCAAGACAATGAGCAAAACAAAACAAGGTGGAATAGGGGAAGAAGAATTTCCAAATAAAACTCAATTACCAGGAATGCACTTCCTGAAGAAGGGCAGTTGAACAAGAATCGACTGTAGCTCCTCAAAAAAAAACAAAGGAATTGGACATGTAATTAAAGAAAAAGAAGGAACGACTTAGAGCTATGGAGAAGGAACATGGGCATGGGATGAACTGGGTAGAGATAACACACAGCAAACATGTACCCCAAGCCAAGGAGCCTCCTTTCGAGGCTGCAATATGAAGTGAGGAAACACACCAGACCTGAAAGCATTTCAGCAAAATACAGGAGAGGTGATGAATGCGGCAAATAATGGACTCACAGCAGCCTGCAATTGTTGGAACAGGAGTAGGCCATTCAGCCCCTTGAGCCTGTTCCACCATTCTATGATATAATTGGCAACGTTGCATTGATCAGAGACCTTGGGACCTCCAAGGCAGTATGTACACTGCCGTCAGTTCACTGCTAAGCTGAAAAGCTACTTCTAATTGCAGGGTACCCTACAAAGTAGAGGTAATAAATTAATCACTACCATAGCCAAGTAAAAACTTGAGGTTGTTGACTTGCTCGCTGAGCCGGCTTGTTTTTGTTCAGACATTTCATCACCATGCTAGGTAATAGCATCAGTGAGGCCGCCAATGAAGCAATGTTATTCTACTCCACTTGGAATTTATATCGTCCGGTCCATTATGGTGAGTAGTGTCATTTCTGGTTTTGATCTGTTTGGGTTTGTAAATGGGATCCAATGCTATGTGTTTATTGATTGCATTATGGATAGAGAACCATGCCTCTAGGAATTCCCGAGCGTGTCATTGTTTGGCTTGGGCTACAATGGTTACCTTGGCCCAGTTAAACTGATGGCCTTCATTGTCTGAGTGTACAGATATTAAGGAGAGTTCAGCTAGCAGCAAAACAAACTCTCCTTAATATTAGTACACTCAGACAATGGAGAATTCATTGTGAAGAACTGGACCCCATGCAGATCAAAACCAGAAATAACACGACATACCATAATGGACCAGTCAGTACAAATTCCAAGTGGAGTAGAACAACATCACTTCATTGGAGCCTTCACTGATGTTACCGAGCATGGTGACGAAACGTCTGAATGAAAACAAGCCAGTCAACAACCTCACCTACAAACCAAGCCACAAAGCTTCGCTAAAACCTTAAAAAGTAAAAACTTGCACTGCAGCAACTACCAGAACTTCTTCCAAACCCCACCACCTCCTCCTCCAAGGGGGCAAGGGCAGCAGACAAGTGGGAATACCATGATCGGTGCCTGCACAGCACCATGACTGCTAAATTATATCACTGCCCCTTCGCGGGATCCATATCTAGGAGCTCGCTCCTAGAGAGAGCGCCGTGGGTGTAGCTGCACAACAGAGATTCCAATGGTGGCTCAGCACTGCCACCTTCTCAAGGGTAATGAACATGGACCTTGCCAACAACACCCACATCCCATGAACAAACAAAATAAACTTCTTTATCCAAAGAGAAAGTGGTTAGAATGTGGAACACATAACCACACTGAGGTGGATATTGTAAATGCCGTGGAAGGGAAAGCTAGGTAAACACGGAAAGGAGTAGTAACAGAAGGATATACTGATAAGGTTTGTTAAAGGAAGGATGATCATATGAAGCACAAATGCCAGTAGGGACCTGTTGGGCAGAACGGGTTGCGCTGCAAATTCAACTTAATCGTTTCTATGTATTCCAGTTCGCCTTGCCTTGTGCCAGAAACTAGGTCAGTTTAAGTGAGAGCATTTGCCACAGGGCAAGGTCACTTGTGTGTGGTTTGTGGATTGACTGTAAAAGCTACAACATGCAAGGCTGAAGCACCTTTGCCTGCACTTGGCTCATGAACGTGCCACTCAACAAGCCAACAAGAATGCCAGAGAGAGCCCACCCCAGCAGCATCGCCCCCTTCAGTTTCCAATTCAGTACACTGTGGTTTGGTTCTCCTTTTGCTCAAAGCTTTAATGAGATTGAAATGATCAAACTTGAACACTTTTCTCCAGCCTCCCACCACCTTTTTAAATGGAAGACACCAATCTTCTAGAGCTAAGTGGAGCAATAGACTGCTATTAATTCAGATGTTCATCCGGCATAAAGAGAGAGCTAGGCTACAGATGCTGTTAAAATATATCCCATTTCAAGCAAAATTAAAGGTTTGCTTTTGGAAGCACCAAGTTAAATGGCCATTCATTTGAAGAGTTCTGTTTTGAAGATGTGGTTGAAAATAATGACAAAAACACAGCACACCCTAGACCTCAGACTCTCCTGTTGCTACGTGACACTGGGTCACATGAAGATAAAAGGAAGGCACTAAGGACTGCAGGGCTCTGTAGAAACATCAGTTGTGGTCCCTGTGAAGACACTGCATTCCACTTGTAACGGTTCAGTTAGCCTACAACACAGCCAAGTTTGAGCTATAGGGAGAGGCTGAATAGTCCAGGGATTATTTTCACTGGAGCAGAGGCTGAGGGGTTACTTAATGGAGGTTTATAAAAATCACTATGGACATGGAAAGGGTGAATAGCCAAGGTCTTACCCCAGGGAAGGGGAAGCCAAAACTGAAGTGCACAGTCTTAAGGTGAGAGGGAAAGCTTAAAAAGGGGACCAGACCAAAGGGGCATCTTTTTCCAGAGAGGGTGGAGCGTGTATGGAATGAGCTGCCAGAAGTGGCGAAGGCTGGTACAATTAAACATTTAAAGAAGGATCTGTACGGATACATGAATAGAAGGGGTTTAAGAGGGATAGGGGCCAAATGCTGCCAAATGGGACTAGATTAATTAAAGATATTTGGTCGGCACAGATAGGTTAGACCAAAAGGTCAGTTTCCAGGCTGTATGGGTTTGAGACATTTGAGCAGACAAAGTGAGAGTGCCCAATGGCATGAGGGCATGGAGATTTGAAATGCTACTGTCACGGCCATACACAGACACACCATACAAGACCACTGCCAAGTGCAATCAGAACAGACAGTTGTTTGATATCTGGCAAGGACACAATGAGCCAAAATACCTCTTTCTGTTCTGTAAAACTTGACTCCAAGGCTTCACAAGTGAGTAGTACATCCCTGGCACAATACGGCACCAAAATTCCCAGGCTGCCCGACAGACAAGGGTATGCAACAAAACCTTGGATTTACTAAAATGAAGTAAACTGTTCCTCGGCACTTTCCAACAATGTGACCAGACAAAAACTGACATTGCGATGAGGAAAGAGACATTATTACAGGTCACTAAAAGTCTGGTCAAAAAGGCATGTGATAAGCACTGCCAGACAGAGATAGAGAGGGGAAAATAAATATCTTATAAATTGTGTAAGAAAGAAAATTAATTACATTTCACATCTATTACTGTTCATCACATAGGTGAAATGGATAATACATAATGCACCCAAGTTGGGGAAGTGCAAAATTATTGTAGCTTAAAGTGCTAGAGAATTAGAATAGCAAGGCTACAGCAGGATTGGAACATATTTTTAAAATTTAATGCATCAGTGGCCTATTATTCCACATACACGGCAAACAGACAGGGTGATGTTAGGGTATGGGCAGAGTTTTGGGTAAGTTTAACTTGTTTGGAAGTGTTGCGGAGGTGGGGAGGAGAGAAATCAGTTGTCAGAATAGTCGAGAGATAATGGGAACTGCAGATGTTGGAGAATCTGAGATAACAAAGTGTCGAGCTGGATGAACACAGCAGGCCAAGCAGCATCTCAGGAGCACAAAAGATGATGTTTCGGGCCCGCACCCTTCATCAGAAAGGCCCGAAACGTCAGCTTGTGCGCTCCCGAGATGCTGCTTGTCCTGCTGTGTTCATCCAGCCCCACACTTTATTATCTTATGTCAGAATAGTCAAGTCGAGGAAACAAAGTACTTCAGCAACAAAGAACTTGAAGCAGGTTTGGTGACATAGCAAGTGGTGGTGATGGAAGTGAGATTCCAACCCCCAATTACATGGAGACCTCAATGTCTGATGACCACACACACACACACACACACACAGCACGTACATTCCCTTTGTTGTATTTTAGCCATCCGAAAATCCAAAGGCACCTCCTCCAGCCTGAAAAGGTCACAACACAATGGGTTATCAAAACTTTTCAGAAGTGTTTACATGAGAAGGTTAAAATAGAAGGCTTATCATGCAAATAGCAGTTTGATAAAAATATGTATCTGTTTTTGCTGAGATTGTGTTGAACAATTACAGAATCAAAGTTTTCAATATATGAACTACAAACAGCTTCACTCAACAAAAACTTCTGGTGAAAGAGAGATGATTTGGGGCTTAATTCTTTGCAACAGGAGAGGGCTGTTCGGACAGGCGAGGAACCAAGCTAGCTGCTGTAATTTTAGCAAACCTTTGTACAGCACCTTTATTATGTAAAAAAAGGCCCCCACCCCCTACCGAGAGGATTCACAGGAACATTTAAAAGGATATTAGGCCACCCCCTGAAATAAAAGTGTATGAAATGGAGAGAGGGGAGATCAAGGAGAGGCAATGTAGTTTGACAAACAGGAGCTACACAGCAGTGGTAAAACAAGGCAGACAGGAAGTGGGCTGGTGTCAGAGTGGCAGAAGGTGCATGTGGGCAATTGAGACTCTAAAGCACCAAGCAATTCGAAGACACAAATGAGAATGGAGCTTTAAAAAAATAACTTTCCTCCATGATTCTCTTTCTTCAGAAATTTCAAGTCAGGTTGGGTAACTCACCCTAAAACTCCGGCTCAATTCCCATTCAAATCAAACCACCTACAATCACAGCCTGAACCCTAACCCTATCTCAATCTATCCACTATCACTGCCAATAATACCTTCTGTGATAATTTCCCTTTGATTCTGTGAACAAAGTTCACATTCTTGTAATGTGTTATCGGAATAACGAAGACGTGTTTCAAGGGCAGGAAGAGGTACGGGAAATGCCTGCATGCCACACAAAGAAAAAGTAGCAGTGGTGATTAAGGAGGAGAGAGGGACAACAGAACACTCCAGTGAAGCATCTCAAAGCCTTTGTTGTATTGATACAGCATCTGAGAGCAGTTGCTGTTGACAGCCTAAATTAAAGCAGCAAGGGGTGCTTAACAGCAGCACATCCGTGCACAGAAAGTTCCCACAAGCAGTGTAATAATGGCCAGATAACCTGGTTTTAAAAACTGTTGTTGATTGGAGGATAATTACTGACCAGGACACAAAAGGTTGACCCACTGCTCCCTTGTGAAATAGGATCACGGAATCGGTTCTGGCAAGGAGGGTCTTATTTTACAGCCTCATCTCCAACCATCTTCCTAAATGTAGTATCTTACTTGATTATTTTTAATGAACCTGTCATTGTGTTAAACATAGGAAGGTGAATTGAAGCCAGACATCTGAACTCATGACACAAGGGTGACCCATGTTGACAAAGGACTTCCTGGCAGCGAGGTCTCTTCAGCAAGTCACACACCAATCACTGGGGTCAGAAAAATTCACTAGCTGACTATCATCCTGCTCCAGACAATCCCTAACTTTATTTTTATTATTCATTCATGGGATGAGGGCATCTGTGGTTAGGTCAGCAGTTATTGCCCATCCCTAAGTGCCCAGTGGGCAGTGAAGTGTCAACCACATTGCTGTGGGTCCAGAGTCACATGTAGGTCAGTGCAGGTAAGGGTGGCAGTTTCCTTCCCTAAAAGGGCATCAGTGAACCAGCTGGGTTTTTCAGACAAATGACAATGGTTTTGAGGTCACCATTAGATTCTTAATCCCAGACATTTTAAAAATAAAATTCAACTACCTGCTGTGACAGGATTTGAACTGGAGTGCCCAGAATGTTACCTGGGTCTCTGGATTAACAGTTCAAAAGCAATACGTCAGGCTATCGCGTTCCCAGCTAATACAAATCCAAAGCAACAAGCAAATTAAACAAAGCTGGTATCTGTAAAATAACTGTGAAGGGGTGAGATTCTCAAAAAAATCCAACTGAGTCACCAATGCTTTTATAGTTAACTAGGAACACTGCCACTTTGAATTTCATTTACCCATATGTGACTCCAACACCCCTCACCAGCAAGCTAAGCTCCCAAGACAATAGTCTAGCACATCACATCAAGGGTCCAGCAGTTCTAAAAGGCAGATCACTACCATTTTCATTTGAAAAGAAGGGGGAATTGATTTCCCTTGGGAAGTAGCTCCTTTCTAAATGCCAACATCTACACAGGCAAGGCAAAGAGCTGGCATTCCAAAAACACCCAGTTCAATAAAGTTCTGAAAAAAGGTCACAGGAGTCAAAACGCCAACTGCTTTCTCTCCACAGATACTGCCAGAATTGCTGAGCTCCTCCAGCAATTTCCAGTTTTGCTTTCACTCAAAAAGAAAACAATGTTTCGTGTTTCAGATTGGTACTGGATGCCATTTGAAGTTCCTGGTACATGACGTAACAACATAGCATACCCTGGAATAGTTTCAGCCTGGTCAGAGTTGTTCATTCACCCATTAAGACCGCCATCATACTCATCACTTTGACCTTTGTCTCAAGGTAAAATTAAACTAGTTTTAATTCCAGTGGTGCGTCAGTCAGTGATGCTTTCAACCAATGCTCTGCAGCACTCTCTTACTATTTGAAGCTTGCTTCTTAACTCTAATTGGACTCTCTCCTTTCTCTTTCAAGGGCATTTCACTTGTTCCAACCCTACAACATCTCCCCCACCTTTTATATCCCCATACAGAACAGTGAAGGCTCCATGGTTCACATAATCTACTCCTGCTCAGATCTCTTGTACTCCCTCCTAAAGATTTGTAAACCATGTCTCCTCTATTGCTACATTATATTGCCATGCAGCAATCTGTGACTGTAGCTTAACCAAATCATGTTCATTTGATGCACACTATTTATATTTGAGCTCTATGAACCTTCTCTGCACATTCCTCAGCGTCTTCTAGACATTTACAATGTCGATGGTAGCCAAGATGTGGAGATGCTGGTGTTGGACTGGGGTGGACAAAGTCAGAAGTCACACTCCTCTATCTGATGAAGACACACAGTGTCCCAAAAGCTTGTGATTTTGAATAAAATCCATTGGACTAATATCTGGTGTCATGGGAGTTCTGACTTTATAGACATTTACAATACAGAAGGTGATCATTCATCCCATCGTGTCTATGCCAGCCAAAGATGTGACTACACTCCCTTTTTCCCAAGCTTTCGGCCCATAGTCCTGGAGGCTATGACAGCACAAGTGAACTGTCCTCCTCAGCCTGCTCTTATCTATTATAAATGACACTCTCCTCCTGCAAATTCCAACACACTTCCTGCACTGTAGGCTGCTTTTCAAATTTATAAACTGTTAACCATCCTTTACCATAAAGATGATTCAACTGCAGGCATTAGCAAATAAAATCACAGCCTAATTACGCAGTGATAATTCCTTGTAATGTTTTATTGATTAAAAAAACAAATTCAGTTCAAAATTATGGTGAAAGCAGAATATCATACTAGTTTAAAACTGTTGAGCGTTTGATGCACTTTATCTAGACAAATTACAACCAGCATCATAGTTTCCAGTGGCTGGCAGCATATATATGATTCCATCCCAACAAGCCAGATCCAGTTGAAACCTCACCAGAACAAGCCAAGGCATAGAAATAAATAATACTGGGGTAAGAGAGATGACAGACCACGTCTATCTCTGGGAGACAGCTAGGCCTCATTGAATACAGTCCCCTTCAATACGTGACCGAAAGCAGCCTCTGAGCACGGAGGAATCGAGTGCTCTCCAGCCTTTTAAAAAAACTTTAAACATTTTAAAACCTGCGAGCACGTGGGTGGCCCAACAAGCGTTTAAGGCTGTGAAATAAAAGCTCGCACCATGGCCATTTAAAAAAAAGTTCAAACTAAAAAAAAACCGTAGGCTGATACCAATCAGCAAGAGCACTAAAAAAAATTCCCCCGCCACCTCCCCAAAAGCAGCATCCGACCATCGCTATATTTAGGTTTCGTTTCCGTTTTAAGAACTGTTTAAAAAAACTCTTTCAAAGGTTTCACTACAGATGGTAACGTGCTCGAATTAGCTCCACACAAGCAGACGGGTAAAGTCCACTGCAAATGCCCCTTCTCCCGGGGGGTGAAGGGACAGAAAAATAACTGGGCACACTCTACGCCGGGTTTTTCGGTTTGCTCAACAGCAGCACCCAGTAATATGTATATATACTTTATTTTTAAAAAAAGAGAATCGAGCTTGTCCGACCCAGAAACAGGCAGTCCCTCCTGCCCGTGTCTATCTGCATTGCAGGGCCCTGAGCAGCAAGGGGCGGTTTTTGAAATGGTCACCTCACCGGCTCCTTACCTCCTCCTCCTCCTCCTCCTCCTCGGCGTGCGGGAGAGACACGGACGGCCAGCCCCAGGCAGGAGGTCCCACTCAAATCCCCCGGTTTGCAGACTGAGACGGGCGGGGGGAGAACAGCACCGCGCTGGACACCCCTGTGCGGGAGGCGGGACAGACACGGCGAGCCTGTAAACGGGATACAATGTAACATAAGTCCCCCTGAGAATGTCACACACAGATACACATTAACTTACTGTTTCATTCCACACACTCACGCCGCGCAGTTGCTGGCTCTCGCAAATCGTTTCTTCAGAAAAAGGTTAAATTTTCGAAACGAAACCAAAGCTCTGACCCGCGGGGGGAAACAAACTCTTACCCAGGCTTGGCCGCTTTAAAGAAACGAGGAGTGGCTGCAGTCCTCCTTCACCGTGCAGTAAAACCTCCCCCTCTATCTATTTCTCCCTCCTCCTCTCTCTCTTCGCTGTTCCACAGTCCGTCCCTCCCACTCGTGGCAGCACTTATTCAACCTGGAGTGCGAACGGGGATATGAGGGTGTGGACTATCTGGGGCAGGGGGTGGTAGAGAAGGGAAATGGGTGAGGAAATTCGGTGGGAAGGGGTTAGCGGAGTTGAGGATGGGGCCAGGGAGGAGAATGTGGATGTAGGCAAGGCCGGGGGGGCATAGGAAGTGGTGGATATGAGGAACGTGGGGAATTAGGATTTGGGGAGGGGGATGTGGATGTTGTGGGGGATTGGGGGAAGGGAATATGATTGTGGGGGATTTGGAGGGGAAGGGAATATAATTGTGGGAGTGGGCATATTGGAGAGAGAGGGATGGGGGCATTGGGATGGGAGAGAGGGATGGGGCATTGGGGGCAGGAGTGAGAGAGACAGGGGCATTGGGGTGAGAGAGAGGGGGTGTTGGGGGTGAGAGCGGGACAGGGCATTGGGGTGGAGAGAGGGATGCGGGCGTTGGGGTTGGAGAGAGAGAGACGGGGGCGTTTGGGGGCGAGAGAAAGGGACGGGGGGTGTTGCAGGGGGAGAGAGGGATGGGGGGACGAGGGGGGAGAGGGATGCGGGGAGAGGGATGGGGGCGTTGGGGGGAGAGGGGGGAGAGGGATGGGGGCGTTGGGGGGGAGAGGGGGGAGAGGGATGGGGGCGTTGGGGGGGAGAGGGGGGAGAGGGATGGGGACGAGGGGGGAGAGGGATGGGGGGACGAGGGGGGAGAGGGATGGGGGGACGAGGGGGGAGAGGGATGTGGGGAGAGGGATGGGGGCGTAGGGGGGAGAGGGATGGGGGGACGAGGGGGGAGAGGGATGGGGGACGAGGGGGGAGAGGGATGTGGGGAGAGGGATGGGGGGACGAGGGGGGAGAGGGATGCGGGGACGAGGGGGGAGAGGGATGCGGGGAGAGGGATGGGGGCGTTGGGGGGAGAGGGGGGAGAGGGATGGGGGCGTTGGGGGGAGAGGGACGGGGGCGTTGGGGGGAGAGGGGGGAGAGGGATGGGGGCGTTGGGGGGAGAGGGGGGAGAGGGATGGGGCATTGGGGGGAGAGGGACGGGGGAGAGGGGGGAGAGGGATGGGGGCGTTGGGGGGAG
This sequence comes from Stegostoma tigrinum, assembly GCF_030684315.1. Taxonomy (NCBI): domain Eukaryota; kingdom Metazoa; phylum Chordata; class Chondrichthyes; order Orectolobiformes; family Stegostomatidae; genus Stegostoma; species Stegostoma tigrinum. The sequence goes on from NC_081378.1 coordinate 48,433,935, forward strand.
TAGGATGGAGGCTTTGGGGGGAGTGGGATTGGTGCGTTGGGGGAGAGGGATGGGGGCGTTGGGGGGAGAGGGATGGGGGCGTAGGGGGGAGAGGGATGGGGGGACGAGGGGGGAGAGGGATGGGGGGACGAGGGGGGAGAGGGATGTGGGGAGAGGGATGGGGGGACGAGGGGGGAGAGGGATGCGGGGGACGAGGGGGGAGAGGGATGCGGGGAGAGGGATGGGGGCGTTGGGGGGAGAGGGGGGAGAGGGATGGGGGCGTTGGGGGGAGAGGGACGGGGGCGTTGGGGGGAGAGGGGGGAGAGGGATGGGGGCGTTGGGGGGAGAGGGGGGAGAGGGATGGGGCATTGGGGGGAGAGGGACGGGGGAGGGGGGAGAGGGATGGGGGCGTTGGGGGGAGTAGGATGGAGGCTTTGGGGGGAGTGGGATTGGTGCGTTGGGGGAGAGGGATGGGGGCGTTGGGGGGAGAGGGATGGGGGCATTGGGGGGAGAGGGATGGGGGTGTGGGGGAGAGGGATGGGGGTGTGGGGGAGAGGGGGGGAGATGGATGGGGGCGTTGGGGGGAGAGGGACGGGGGCGTTGGGGGGAGAGGGACGGGGGCGTTGGGGGGAGAAGGGAGAGGGACGGGGGCGTTGGGGGGAGAGAGGGATGGGGGCGTGCGGGAGAGGGATGGGGGCGTTGGGGGGAGAGGGATGGGGGCATTGGGGGGGGAGAGGGATGGGGGCGTTGGGGGGAGAGGGATGGGGACGAGGGGGGAGAGGGATGGGGGGAGAGGAATGGGGGCGTTGGGGGGTGAGGGATGGGGGGAGAGGAATGGGGGCGTTGGGGGGAGAGGGATGGGGGGAGAGGAATGGGGGCGTTGGGGGGAGAGGGGGGAGAGGGATGGGGGCGTTGGGGGGGAGAGGGGATGGGGGCGTTGGGGGGAGAGGGGGGAGAGGGATGGGGGCGTTGGGGGGGAGAGGGATGGGGGCGTTGGGGGGAGAGGGGGGAGAGGGATGGGGGCGTTGGGGGGGAGAGGGATGGGGGCGTTGGGGGGAGAGGGGGGAGAGGGATGGGGGCGTTGGGGGGGAGAGGGATGGGGGCGTTGGGGGAGAGGGGGGAGAGGGATGGGGGCGTTGTGGGGAGAGGGATGGGGGCGTTGTGGGGAGAGGGGGGAGAGGGATGGGGGCGTTGTGGGGAGAGGGATGGGGGCGTTGGGGGAGAGGGATGGGGGCGTTGGGGGGAGAGGGATGGGGGCGTTGGGGGGAGAGGGATGGGGGCGTTGTGGGGAGAGGGGGGAGAGGGATGGGGGCGTTGGGTGGAGAGGGATGGGGGCGTTGGGGGGAGAGGGACGGGGGCGTTGAGGGTTGAGGGGGATGAGGGATGGGGGCGTTGGGGGGAGAGGGATGGGGGCGTTGGGGGAGAGGGATGGGGGCGTTGGGGGGAGAGGGGGGAGAGGGATGGGGGCGTTGGGGGAGAGGGATGGGGGCGTTGGGGGAAAGGGGGGAGAGGGATGGGGGCGTTGGGGGGAGAGGGATGGGGGCGTTGGGGGAAAGGGGGGAGAGGGATGGGGGCGTTGGGGGGAGAGGGATGGGGGCGTTGGGGGGAGAGGGATGGTGGCGTTGGGGGGAGAGGGATGGTGGCGTTGGGGGGAGAGGGATGGGGGCGTTGGGGGGGAGAGGGATGGGGGCTTGGGGGAGAGGGATGGGGGCGTTGGGGGGAGAGGGATTGGGGCGTTGGGGGGAGAGGGATGGGGGCGTTGGGGGGAGAGGGACGGAGGCGTTGGGGGTTGAGGGGGGTGAGGGATGGGGGCGTTGGGGGGAGAGGGATGGGGGCGTTGGGGGAGAGGGGGGAGAGGGATGGGGGCGTTGGGGGGAGAGGGGGGAGAGGATGGGGGCGTTGGGGGGAGAGGGATGGGGGCGTTGGGGGGAGGGGGGGAGAGGGATGGGGGCGTTGGGGGGAGAGGGACGGGGGCGTTGGGGGGAGAGGGACGGGGGCGTTGGGGGTTGAGGGGGGTGAGGGATGGGGGCGTTGGGGGGAGAGGGATGGGGGCGTTGGGGGAGAGTGGGGAGAGGGATGGGGGCATTGGGGGGAGAGGGGGGAGAGGGATGGGGGCGTTGGGGGGAGAGGGATGGGGGCGTTGGGGGGAGAGGGATGGGGGCGTTGGGGGGTGAGGGGGGATAGGGATGGGTCGTTGGGGGAAAGGGGGGAGAGGGATGGGGGCGTTGGGGGGAGAGGGATGGGGGTGTTGGGGGGAGAGGGATGGGGGCGTCGGGGGGAGAGGGATGGGGGCGTTGGGGGGAGAGGGGGGAGAGGGATGGGGGGAGAGGGATGGGGGCGTTGGTGGGAGAGGGATGGGGGCGTTGGGGGTAGAGGGGGGAGAGGGATGGGGGCGTTGGGGGGAGAGGGATGGGGGCGTTGGGGGGAGAGGGACGGGGGCGTTGGGGGGAGAGGGGGGAGAGGGATAGGGGCGTTGGGGGGAGAGGGACGGGGGCGTTGGGGGGAGAGCGGGGAGAGGGATGGGGGCGTTGGGGGAAGAGCGGGGAGTGGGATGGGGGCGTTGGGGGGAGAGGGACGGGGGCGTTGGGGGGAGAGGGGGGAGAGGGATGGGGGCGTTGCGGGGAGAGGGACGGGGGAGAGGGGGGGAGAGGTATTGGGGCATTGGGGGAGAGGGGGGAGAGTGATGGGGGCGTTGGGGGGAGTGGGATGGAGGCTTTGGGGGGAGTGTGATGGGGGCGTTGGGGGGAGTGGGATGGAGGCTTTGGGGGGAGTGGGATGGGGGCATTGGGGGAGAGGGGGGAGAGGGATGGGGGGCGTTGGGGGAGAGGGGGGAGAGGGACGGGGGCGTTGGGGGGAGAGGGACGGGGGCGTTGGGGGGGAGAGGGATGGGGGCGTTGGGGGGAGAGGGATGGGGGCGTTGGGGGGAGAGGGATGGGGGCATTGGGGGAGAGGGGGGGAGAGTGATGGGGGCGTTGGGGGGAGTGGGATGTGGGCGTTGGGGGAGAGGGATGGGGGCGTTGGGGGGAGAGGGATGGGGGCGTTGGGGGGAGAGGGATGGGGGCGTTGGGGGGAGAGGGATGGGGGCGTTGGGGGGAGAGAGGGATGGGGGGCGTTGGGGGGAGAGGGATGGGGGCGTGGGGGAGACGGATGGGGGCGTTGGGGGGAGAGGGATGGGGGCGTTGTGGGTGGAGAGGGATGGGAGCGTTGGGGGAGAGGGATGGGGGGAGAGGAAAGGGGGCGTTGGGGGGAGAGGGGTGGGGGAGACGGGGGGAGAGGGATGGGGGCGTTGGGGGGAGAGGGGGGAGAGGGATGGGGGCGTTGGGGGGAGAGGGATGGGGGCGTTGGGGGGGGAGAGGGATGAGGGCGTTGGGGGGAGAGGGATGTGGGCGTTGGGGGAGAGGGATGGGGGCATTGGGGGGGGGAGAGGGATGGGGGGGAGAGGGATGGGGGCGTAGCGGGGAGAGGGTTGGGGGGAGAGGGGGGTGAGGGATGGCGGCATTGGGGGGACACGGATGGGGACATTGGGGGAGTGGGGGGAGAGGGATGGGGGCGTTGGGGGGAGAGGGATGGGGGCGTTGGGGGAGAGGGATGGGGGCGTTGGGGGGAGAGGGGGAGAGGGATGGGGGCGTTGGGGGGAGAGGGATGGGGGTGTTGGGGGGAGAGGGATGGGGGAGAGGGATGGGGGCGTTGGGGGGAGAGGGGGGAGAGGGATGGGGGCGTTGGGGGAGAGGGATGGGGGCGTTGGGGGGAGAGGGGGGAGAGGGATGGGGGCGTTGGGGGAGAGGGATGGGAGCGTTGGGGGAGAGGGATGGGGGCGTTGGGGGGAGGGGGATGGGGGCGTTTGGGGGCGGGGAGAGGGATGGGGGCGTTGCGGGGTGAGGGATGGGGACGAGGGGGGAGAGGGATGGGGGGACGAGGGGGGAGAGGGATGCGGGGAGAGGGATGGGGTCGTTGGGGGGGAGAGGGATGGGGGCGTTGGGGGGGAGAGGGGGAAGAGGGATGGGGGCGTTGGGGGAGAGGGATGGGGACATTGGGGGGGAGAGGGATGGGGGCGTTGGGGGGAGTGGGATGGGGGGGAGGGGGGAGGGGGGAGAGGGATGGGGGGAGTGGGATGGGGTGAGGGGGTGAGGGATGGGGCGTTGGGGGGTGATGGGGGAGAGTGATGGGGGCATTGGGGTGTGAGGGGGGAGGGATGGGGGCGTTGGGGGGTGAGGGATGGGGGCGTTGGGGGGTGAGGGTGAGAGGGATGGGGGCATTGTGGGGAGAGGGATGGGGGCATTGGGGGGAGTGGGATGAGGGACGGGGCGTTGGGGGTGTGAGTGGGGAGAGGGATGAGGGACGGGGGTGAGGGGAGAGGGCTTTGGAGGGTGAGTGGGGAGAGGGACGGGGGCGTTGGCGGCAGGAGTGAGTGAGACAGGGGCATTGGGGCAAGAGAGGGGGGCGTTGGGGGGGGCAAGAGAGGGACGGGGGCGTTGGAGGGAGAGGGACGGGGAGTTGGGAGCAGGAGTGAGAGAGACAGGGGCGTTGGGGGGCAGGAGTGAGTGAGACAGGGGGCATTGGGGGTGAGAGAGGGGGCGTTGGGGGGGCAAGAGAGGGACAGGGCGTTGGGGGGAGAGGGACGGGGGCGTTGGGAGAGGGACGGGGGCATTGGGGGCAGGAGTGAGAGAGACAGGGGCATTGGGACGAGAGAGGGGGGGCGTTGGTGGGGGCGAGAGGGGGATGGGGTGTTGGGGGCGAGAGATGGATGGGGGCAAGAGAGGGTTGGGGGTGGTTTGGGGTTGGAGAGAGGGACGGGAGCGAGTGAGACAGACAGAGAGACGGCATTTGGTGGCAAGAGAGAGGGACGGGGTGTTGCAGGGGGAGAGACGTATGGGGGCATTGTCGGGGGGAGAGGGATGGAGGCGTTGGGGGGTGAGGGGGGAGAAGGATTGGGGCATTGGGGGCTGAGGGGGGAGAGGGCTGGGGGTTTTGGGGTGAGAGAGGGATGGGGGCGTAGGGAAGCGAGGATTGGGGGCATTTGTGGGAGACAAAGGATGGAGGCATTGGCGGGGAGAGGGATGGAGAGGTTGGGGCAGTGGGTAGATGGGGAGCGTTGGGGATATGGAAGTTGAGATGGCGGGGAGCAGGATGGTTGATAGAGGTGGGACGATGAAGGGGTCGGGGGGAATACATGGAGGTTGAGGTTATTCGTGGAGGGAGGGAGATTTGAAAAGAAGATGGTTGGGAGGTGAGGTCCTGGATGTGAGCTGGGAATAGGGAGACCTGGGAGGAGGAATGTGTTGTGTGTTTGGGGTGGGGTGATGATGAGGGGCTTGTTGGCTGGAACTGGGAATGTGGAGGCGGGGCGAGCGGTGGGGTCGTTGTCGAAGCTGGGTAAGAGGAGGGAGGTGTGTCTGGAGGGCAGCTCAAATCCCCTTGTCTGGTGCGGGTTGGCAGAAACATCCCCATGAGCCTGCGTCTTTTATATCTATGGGTTTTACTCATCCCTTATCAAACCTTCAATCCTCACACCCTCTTTGAAAATATCACATCGTTAAAGAAAAACAAATTAACTCTGCATGACTGTTCCAATGACGTCAGCAGGTAGCTGGTGTTTCCTGGACGAGGTTTTCTTAAGAAACAGTTTCCTGGAGCCCATCGGAGAGCCCGGACCAAACAGAGGGAGAGAGGAACCCAGGATCCAGCTGGGGCACAGCCACTAGTCTTCCCTCTCCACCCCTTCCTCAGCTGTTCCACTGTCCCCTCTCTCTCTAACCCTCCTGCGCTGTTCCACTGTCCCCCCTCTCTCTCTAACCCTCCTGCGCTGTTCCACTGTCCCCTCTCTCTCTCTAACCCTCCCGCCCTGTTCCACTGTCCCCCCTCTCTCTCTAACCCTCCCGCCCTGTTCCACTGTCCCCTCTCTCTAACCCTCCTGCGCTGTTCCACTGTCCCCTCTCTCTCTAACCCTCCCGCCCTGTTCCACTGTCCCCTCTCTCTAACCTTCCTACGCTGTTCCACTGTCCCCCTCTCTCTAACCTTCCTGCGCTGTTCCACTGTCCCCTCTCTCTCTAACCCTCCCGCCCTGTTGCACTGTCCCCTCTCTCTCTAACCCTCCTGCGCTGTTCCACTGTCCCCCCTCTCTCTCTAACCCTCCTGCGCTGTTCCACTGTCCCCCCTCTCTCTAACCCTCCCGCCCTGTTCCACTGTCCCCCCTCTCTCTCTAACCCTCCCGCCCTGTTCCACTGTCCCCTCTCTCTCTAACCCTCCCGCCCTGTTCCACTGTCCCCTCTCTCTCTAACCCTCCCGCCCTGTTCCACTGTCCCCTCTCTCTAACCCTCCTGCGCTGTTCCACTGTCCCCTCTCTCTCTAACCCTCCCGCCCTGTTCCACTGTCCCCCCTCTCTCTCTAACCCTCCCGCGCTGTTCCACTGTCTCCTCTCTCTCTAACCCTCCCGCCCTGTTCCACTGTCCCCCCTCTCTCTCTAACCCTCCCGCCCTGTTCCACTGCCTCCCCACCTCTTTTGTCCTGTTTTACTACACCCCCACCCCCCACCCCCACCACCCCCCACCCCCCACCCCCACCCCCACCCCCACCTGTCCTGTCCCCTCCTGTTCCACTATCCTCTCTCTGTCTAACCTTTCTGCCCTGTTCCACTGCCTTCCCCATCCCCTTTGCCCTGTTCCACTACCCCCTCCTCTCTTGTTCCACTGTCCCCTCTCTCTCTGTCTCTCTAACCCTCCTGCTCTGTTCCACTACCCCCTCACTCTACCCCTCATGCCCTGTCCCACTGCCCCCACCCTGTTTGCCCTGTTTCACTATCAGCTCTCTCTACCCTCTACCAACCACCTCCTGTCTCTCTCTACCCTCTCCTGTTCCATGCACCCCTCTCCACCCCCTCCACTCTTTGGAGAAGGGATAGAGAAGAGGTGGAGAAGGCTTAGAGAAAATGCTCTAGCCCCTCCCCTGTGCTCTCTAACCCCTCACTGTCTCTGTGGCAACAGAGAGCACATCTTTAGGGTGTAACCATCATCTGCTTGCGATCCAACCAACAGAGCCCTCACTTAAGAGTTCCTTCAGTGTTTAGACAAGGATGGAGCAAATAAGGAAGAGCTGTTACTATTGGCTGGAGACTCGGTAACTGCAGGGCACATTTGAGTTCAGTGACAAAACAATCAGAGGCGAGATAGGGAGGCGGAACAAAGCCAAGAACTGGCGATGTTGGAAATCAGAAACAGAAATTTCCAAGTAAACTCAGCAGGTCGGGCAGCATCTGTGGAGAGAAAGCAGAGTTGACATTTTGGCTCCAATAGTATTTCATCAAAACAGTTCTGAAGAAGGGCCACTAGATGCACTCTGCTTTCTCTCCACAGATGCTGCCCGACCTGCTGAGTTTATCCTGAAATTTCTGTTTTTGTTGCAAGATAAGGAAGATATTTTGATCTGGAATCCACTCCCTGGCAGACTGGTGGAAGCTGATTTAATATTGACCTATAATTTGCTGCCTAAGTACTGGCATGGCTTATAGCACTTGCTGCACGAATGGAAGGTGAGGGAGTGTTAGGAAATCTTTTCAACATAATTAAATAATTCCCCACTTGTGTCTTGCCCAAATGCCAGTTTATTACTCGGGCACGAATGGTATAATGATCATTACAGGTAAGAAACAGATTCATGCTAACTTATTTCTTGCAGGCCAAAAAATAATGTGACCTCTCTAGAAGTTGACCCTCAACTGGCCTGTGAATTTGTACTTTAAAGAGGTCTTCCTCTTTGTTACTACATTGCCATTGTGTGAAATATATTGCATGATATTCCCAACTTGTATCCTGAAGTAGCTTCCTTTTTACCCAACCTCCAGATTTGGCATCAGAGATAATGGGAACTGCAAATGCCGGAGAATCCAAGATAACAAAGTGTGGGGCTGGATGAACACAGCAAAGATGCTCCTAAGATGTTGCTTGGCTTGCTGTGTTCATCCAGCCCCACACTTTGTTATCCAAATTTGGCATAATTGCTGTCTTGATGGTTTCAGGGGTGGCTTAGTTCAGTTGGTTGGACAGCTAGTTTGCAGAGTAATGCCAATAGTGCAGGTTCAGTTCCCACACTGGCTGAGATTACTGTGAAATCCCCACCTTCTCAGCCTCGCCTGAGGCGTGGAGACCTTCAGGTTAAACCACCACCAGTTGCTTCTCTTAAATGACAGAGCAACCCATAGGTCTATTATCATATATATAGAACAGTAGCAACTCCAGTTACCAATGCAAAGCAAACAGATTTGAAGAGAAGATTTCAAGGAAAAAGAAGAGGAGAATACAGAATATCTATTTCAGATGCCTTGAATACTGAAGGAGGGTTTTGACAAATGAAACAAATGGCACCAGGAAGAGATGATGTGGAGATTCCAGTGTTGGACTGGGATGAACAAATCAAAAATCACACAACACCAGGTAATAGTCCAACTGGCTTATTTCAAAAATGCAAGCTTTTGAAGCTCAGCTCCTTCCTCAGGTGTAGTGTAAGAGATAAGACACAGAATTTATAAGCGGAAAGGTAACAGCCCGCCTCTTGTTGAATCTTCAATGAGTTAGGAAGGAGACTGCTGATTAAAATACAAAATCCAGATTTCTTTCCAGTCACTATCCCAAGATAATTAAAGGTTTTGTCATTGTATACAAGAGTATTTTAGGTGTGAGGCCTTGTTTAGAGTTTAATTTTTAAACTGAGGTCTGGTTTTGTTTTGAGCAAAACAGAATATATCTGCAACTCCACAAACATCTTGGATAATAATTTGTGTGCGCGTGCATGTGCATGCACGTTTGAGAGAGAGAGAGAGAGTATGAAGGAGTGTATTTGTGTGAGAGAGTGTGTGTGTGAGAGAGAGGGTCATGTAAGTGTACAAGTGTGTGTGGGAGTATGTAATGTGGAGGGATCACCTGTGTTACGACATGAACCCAAGATCACAATTGAGGCCAACTTCATTGGGATGGAACTTAGCTATCATCCTCTGCTGAGCTATTTTGGGTTGTTGTGTACTTGGAAGTCTACCTTGGAAGACGCTTAGCCAAAGATCAGAAGCTGAATCTTCGGGTAAGTGCCCTCCAAGGTGAACTTCGAGACAGACAACAATACAAAATCGCTGAGTAGAGGCTGTTAGCTAAGTTCCATACCAATGAGGACAGCCTCAATCATGATCTTCGGTTCATGTCACACTACAAGTGACCCCACCACACTACATACTCCCACACGCACACACACGTGAGCACATACACACACACTCACACTGACCCTCTCACATTTGCTCACACACATACACTCCTTCACACACTCACTATCTCAAGCACACACACAAATAATTTCATCCAAGATGTTTGTGTTTTGCAGATACAATCTGTTTTGCTCAAAAAATACTTTATCCCAGTTTAAAACATAGACAGATTCTAAGCAGGACCAAACACCTAGAATGCACTGTCTGACCTGAGAAGTCACTTTTTTGTATATATCGATAAAACCTTTAATTATCTCAGGACAAAGACTTGAAAGGAATCTGGATTTTGCATTTTAATCGGTAGTCTCCTTCCTAACTGATTAAAGATTCAACAAGAGGCAGCCAGTTTTAGGGTCATTACCTTTCTGCTTATAAATTCTGTGTCTTACACTCTCCCTCTCACACAATGCCTGAGGAAGGAGCTGAGCTATGAAAGCTTGCGCTTTCAACTAAACATGTTGGACTATAACCTGGTGCTGTGTGATCTTTGACCAGACAGAGGCTTGGTAGGATCTACTACTAGTCACAGTGTACACAATGATGAATGATGATGACAAAATGAAGAGGGTTTATGTTAGATATTGTAATGCATGTAATGAGCTAGCAAATAATTAACCAAAGAGCTGTAAACATTTCAAACATCCAAGGAAAGAGCACGTGACCAGTTAGACAATCTCAAATAGTTAAGTGGTACTGCTTCTGCATTCCCATTGTTCTGGTCAGTACCAGCTTCTCATACCTAACAACCATTCAGACCATTGAGTTCACACCAACCCTCAGCCCACCCAGATTCACCCCATCTCTGTAACCCCCGCATTTCCCATGGTCAATCCACCTAGCCTGCACACCTCTGGACTGTGGGAGGCAACCCGAGCACCCGGAGGAAACCCACGCAGAGATGGGGAGAACGTGCAAACTCCACACAGGCAGTCACCTGAGGCTGGAATTGACCCCGCGTCCCTGGCGCTGTGAGGCAATAGTGCTGACCACTGAGCCACATATTGTCAGCATGTATGTTATGGTTTCATTTGCCATTGTTCTGGCTTATATTAGAGCATTAATTTGTCTTAAGATGGTTAATCACATCAAGATGTAATTAACTATAGGACTTGGGCAAATTTTAAAAGTGGGTAGTTGAACATGGATGTCTGAAACCCACCGGGCAAGATGCATCATTGCTGTTAAATGTCATGAACCCAGCATGGCACCCTGACACCTGCCTCACCACTCACATGCTTTGAATAGCATATGAAGTTATAAAATATTTGCAGCCCAGAACTGGAAGGATCAGCCTCATGAGGGAGTGCAATTATTTATGCTCCTCCCACCTCTCCATAGCTTAAGCTCTCACACCAAATTCACATCCCCTTTCAGGTTACTGATTTGGAAATATATTGTGGTTTCTCAGTCATCACTGGGTCAAAATCTGGGAACTCCAGTTCTAACAGCATTGTGGAAGTAACTTCATCAATAGGCTGCCGTGGTTCAAGAGGATGACTCAGTGATGGGAAATGTTGGCCCTGTCAGCGACACTCACAAATCATGAATGAACTTTAAAAATGATTTTGCCCATTTTAACAAACTGTTGAATGCTGTCACTATCCTTCACCTTATTTTTGAGATTTGTATATATACAAAATGCCCATAGATACAGTTATAAATACAGTGATATCACCTCCTGGGGGACACTGTGTTGGAACATCATGCAGACTGAAAAACAGCCATTCATATTATTATCAGCTAGGCAACTACTGAGACTCCCAATGCCCCTTCCAACACTTTGGCTTTAATTTGTTGACCAGTCTATGATGTGGTTCTTTTGTTAAATAACCTTTGTAACTATCACTGTAAATCCAGATACATATTCACCATGGACGTCCAGTCCCTGTACACCTGCATTCCGCATGGAGATGGCCTCAAGGCCCTCCGCTTCTTCCTGTCCCGCAGGCCCGACCAGGCCCCCTCCACCGACGCTCTCATCCGCCTAGCTGAACTCGTCCTCACACTCAACAACTTCTCTTTTGACTCCTCCCACTTCCTACAGACTAAGGGGGTGGCCATGGGCACCCGCATGGGCCCCAGCTATGCCTGCCTCTTTGTAGGTTACGTGGAACAGTCCCTCTTCCGCACCTACACAGGCCCCAAACCCCACCTCTTCCTCCGGTACATTGATGACTGTATCGGCGCCGCCTCTTGCTCCCCAGAGGAGCTCGAACAGTTCATCCACTTCACCAACACCTTCCACCCCAACCTTCAGTTCACCTGGGCCATCTCCAGCACATCCCTCACCTTCCTGGACCTCTCAGTCTCCATCTCAGGCAACCAGCTTGTAACTGATGTCCATTTCAAGCCCACCGACTCCCACAGCTACCTAGAATACACCTCCTCCCACCCACCCTCCTGCAAAAATTCCATCCCCTATTCCCAATTCCTCCGCCTCCGCCGCATCTGCTCCCACGATAAGACATTCCACTCCCGCACATCCCAGATGTCCAAGTTCTTTAAGGACCGCAACTTTCCCCCCACGGTGATTGAGAACGCCCTTGACCGCGTCTCCTGCATTTCCCGCGACACATCCCTCACACCCCGCCCCCGCCACAACCGCCCAAAGAGGATCCCCCTCGTTCTCACACACCACCCTACCAACCTCCGGATACAACGCATTATCCTCCGACACTTCCGTCATTTACAATCCGACCCCACCACCCAAGACATTTTTCCATCCCCTCCCCTGTCTGCTTTCCGGAGAGACCACTCTCTCCGTGACTCCCTTGTTCGCTCCACACTGCCCTCCAACCCCACCACACCCGGCACCTTCCCCTGCAACCGCAGGAAATGCTACACTTGTCCCCACACCTCCTCCCTCACCCCCATCCCAGGCCCCAAGATGACATTCTACATTAAGCAGAGGTTCACCTGCACATCTGCCAATGTGGTATACTGCATCCACTGTACCCGGTGCGGCTTCCTCTACATTGGGGAAACCAAGCGGAGGCTTGGGGACCGCTTTGCAGAACACCTCCGCTCAGTTCGCAACAAACAACTGCACCTCCCAGTCGCAAACCATTTCCACTCCCCCTCCCATTCTCTTGATGACATGTCCATCATGGGCCTCCTGCACTGCCACAATGATGCCACCCGAAGGTTGCAGGAACAGCAACTCATATTCCGCCTGGGAACCCTGCAGCCATATGGTATCAATGTGGACTTCACCAGCTTCAAAATCTCCCCTTCCCCTACTGCATCCCTAAACCAGCCCAGTGCATCCCCTCCCCCCACTGCACCACACAACCAGCCCAGCTCTTCCCCCCCACCCACTGCATCCCAAAACCAGTCCAACCTGTCTCTGCCTCCCTAACCGGTTCTTCCTCTCACCCATCCCTTCCTCCCACCCCAAGCCGCACCCCCAGCTACCTACTAACCTCATCCCACCTCCTTGACCTGTCCGTCTTCCCTGGACTGACCTATCCCCTCCCTACCTCCCCACCTACACCCTCTCCACCTATCTTCTTTACTCTCCATCTTCGGTCCGCCTCCCCCTCTCTCCCTATTTATTCCAGTTCCCTCCCCCCATCCCCCTCTCTGATGAAGGGTCTAGGCCCGAAACGTCAGCTTTTGTGCTCCTGAGATGCTGCTTGGCCTGCTGTGTTCATCCAGCCTCACATTTTATTATCTTGGAATCTCCAGCATCTGCAGTTCCCATTATCTCTGATACATATTACCTGCTCTACCTTCATCAAGCATCTCCATTTTCTCATCAAAGAACTCAATGCCTTGATCAAATCCATGCTGGTTTTAATTTATCCATTCACACTTTTCTAAATGCTAGTTTGTTTTGTCTCTGTAAGTTTCCCCACCTCCAACAATTGGTTCATCAGCACTGGATTCATCCTTTCCAATGTTTTATTTTAACAGGGCTGGAACATTTGCAATCCTACATCTTCAACACTACCATATCCAATAAGATTGAGACTTGGAAGCACTATAATGTCCATCTATATTTCTCTTATAACCTAGACTTCATCCTAACCAACTAAGAGACTGTTCTTCTTTGGAACTGCTCACCTTTTAAGAAATACTCCTTATCTAACTCTACCCTATATAAAATGACACTTGCCTCCTGTCTTTTGAGTTACATTGACAGCACTGAGTTTTTTAGTGAGCCAAATGCAAGATGCTCATTTTGCTTATGCACTTGTTGGACATGGGATGGCTGGCCAGCATTTTATTGCTTGTCCCTAGTTGCCCTTGAGAAATTGGTGGTGAGCTGCCTTCCTGAACTGCTGCTGTCCGAATGATGTAGCTTGACCCACAATGCTGTTAGGAAGGATTTTGCCCAGTGTTACTGGAGGAGTGACAATATATTTCCTTCAATATTGTCGCTAAACCCTCTTTTTTTTTTGCCTTGTATCTTTCTTGAGTACCTTGTATCCAGAAATGTTAAGTTTGCAATCTTCCCCTCTTTCAGCCAGGTCTCTGATTGTCAGTATATCATCATCCCAAGTGCTTGCAGCTTACCATCTTATAACCAGGCTCCACACATTTCCACACACACTCCAAACCACTTCTGAATACGTTGCATTTGCCCCTGCCTGATCGCTCCTGTGTCAGAACTAATCTTTACACTAGTGCCTCTCCCAATCTTATGTGCAACCTTTTCTCTTCTGGTAAAGATCTTGCCACTGTCTCTGTCATAAGGGATAACGTACTTGACAAACTAATAGGGCCTGCAGGCAGACAAGTCGACAGAACCAAATGGTTTACATCCAATGGTTGTAAAGGAAGTGGCTACAATGTTAGAGGAGGCATTGGTTGAAATATTCCAGAACTGACTGGACCCAGGAGTCTTCCATCGGATTGAAAACTCCTGTTGACACTCCTGTTTGAGAAGGAAGAGGTTCAAAGCATGAAACCCATTAGGCTTATCAACGTTTATAGTCCTTTCTACATTGGGGTAACGAAGCATAGATTGGGTGATCGCTTCACAGAACACCCAACTTATGTCTGTAAAGGAGATCCTGAGCTTCTAGTTGCCTGCCCCTCCACCACACCACCCTGTTCCCTGGCCAACATCTCTGTCTCAGGTTTGCTGCAGTGTTCCAGAAAAGCTCAGCACAAGTTGGAAGAACAGCATCTCATTTTTCACTTGGAAACTCTACAGGCTTCTGGATTCAATAATCAAGTTCAATGATTTTAGGGCCTGAAGCATCTTCTTCTATGTTCTTACCCAGGTACCCCCCCCTCCACACACAGGGCCTTTTTACCCCATCGTCTGCTATTACACACACCCACGAACAGTCCCCATTAACAATTATTCATTCCTCTGGGATGATCATTATCCACTCCTTTGTGTGTCCAATTGTCCTTCTCTCTCTTTGGGCTCTAGGTCCACCTATCATTTACCCCTTACCCCCTCCCCTCAACCTATCTTCTGCATAAAAACCAACCTTTTCCTAGCTACTGTCAGTTCTGAGGAAGGGTCACTTGACCCGAAACATTAACTCGGATTTCTGTCCACAGATGTTGTTAGACCTGCTGAGCTTTTCCAGCAGTTCCTGTTTCTGTTGCTGATTTCCAGCGTTTGCAATTCTTTCAGTTCTTATTAAGATTAACATTTGTTGGGAACGTGCTAGAGTCCCTAATTAATGAACAAACAGGATACTTAGAAAAGGTTAACCCATTCAAAATCATGTCAACATGGTGTTGTGAAAGGGAAATCACATTTGACAAATTGACTGAAGTTCTTTGAGGATATTACAGGCAAAGTTGGCAAAGGAGATCCGATGTGAGTAGAAGAATGTCAGAAGAAGCAGTCCTATGGCCTCAGTTATTATGGACATTAATGACTTAGAAGAAGGGGTGGAGTGTAACATATCCAAATTTGCAGACAATATAGATATGGTGGGAGGGCGTGTTGTGATGAGGACATAAGGAATTTTCAAGGGGATATATGGTGAATGGGCAAACAAACCTGGTAGATAGAGTTCAATATAGGAAAAGGTAGGGTCATGCTTTTTGGTGAGAGGAATCAGAAGGCAGATTATTAATTAAATGGAGAGAAACTCCAAAAAGATGTAGTACAGAGGGAGATAGTAGGAACTGCTGATGCTGGAGTCTGAGATAACAAGGTGTAGAACTGGATGAACACACAGGCCAGGCAGCATCAGAGGAGCAGCAAGTTTCGGGCTGAGACCCTTTCTTAGAAATGGGGAAGGGGAAAGGGACTCTGAAATAAATAGAGAGGGCGAAGTGATGATGGAAAGTGGCTAGAGGAGCAGATAGGTGGAGGGAAGACGGAGAGGTCAAGGAGGTGGGGATGAAGCCAGTACAGGTGAGTGTAGGTAGGGAGTTGGGATGTGGGTTGGTCAGTGGGGAGGGAGGGGCGGGCAGTTAAGAGGATAGACGGAGAAGTCAAGGAGGTGGGGATGAGTAGTAGGTAGGAAGTGGGCGTGGGGTTTGTTCAGTGAGCGGATAAATGGGAGAAAAGGCAGACAGGTCAAGGAGGAGGGACAAGGAGGGCTGGTCTTGGGATTACAGAGGGGTCTAGATATTTTTGCACATGAAGCACAAGAAATTAGCATGCGTGTGCAACAAATAATTAGGAACGCAGGTGGAATGTTGGCCTGTAATGCCAGGGGTTGGGGTTTAGAAATAGGAAACTTTGTTACAACAATACAGGGTGTTGGTATAAGGCCCTGTAGTTAAGAAAGGAAATAGGTGGCAGTTCAAAAGAGATTCAACTAATTCCTGAGATGAAGGAGTTGATTTATCAAGAACAGCTAAACAGGTTGGAACTTTATTCATCGAAATTTAGAAATTTGAAGAGTCATCTTATTGAATTGTAGATGAATCTGAGGGGGCTTATAGCATAGACATTGAAAAGATGTTTCTACTAGTGGGGAAAGCTCAAACTAGGGAATAGAGTTACAAAATAAGGGAAAAATAATTTAAAACTGAGATGTGAAGGAATTTCTCCTCCCAGAGGATACTGAATGTCTGGAGTGTGGAGGCTAGATCACTAAAAACATACAAAGAGGAGGTGGATAGATTTTGAATTTGGGAGTAGATAGCTATGCTGAGCTGGAATAAGAGGTGTTAGGCCTAGAGCAGCTCAGTCATGATGCTACTCAAGGTTTGAGGGCTGAATGGCTTACTTCTATTTCTTATATTCTTTGTTTCTCTAATGTTTGATCCTGGTGAGCCCCTCTGTGCTCACCTCCTGCCTCCATCAAATTAGTTGAACTCTGCACCCCACATAGCTGCTAACTGTTCTGGAGGACAGTGACATCAACTGCCTCCTGTTCACCCCATGAGCCACAACTGGTTTGCAATGCTACAGTAGGTTGGTGAGGCCTCTTCTGGAGTACTGTGTCCAGTTCTGGTCACCCAATTATAGGAAGGATATTATTATGCTGGAGAGGGTTCAGAAGAGATTTACCAGGGCGTTGCCTTGTCTAGAGGGTTAGAGTTATAAGGGAGAGGTTGGACAAGCTGAGACTTTTTTCATTGGAACGTAGGAAGTTGAGGGATGACCTTATAAAGGTTTATGAAATCATGAGGGATATAGGCAAAGTGAATGGTAGGTGCCTTTTCCCTAGGGCGGGAGATTTCCAGCCTGGGGGCATGTTTTTAAGGTGATAGGAGAAAGATTTATAAAGATGCGAGAGGCAAGTTTCTTATATATAGAGTGGTTCACGTGTGGAATGAACGTCCAGAGGAAATGGTGGACACAGTTACAATTACAACATTTAAAAGACATTTAGATAAGTACATGAATAAGAAATGTTTGAAAGAAAATGGCCAAGCGCAGGCAGGTGGGACTAGTTTACTTTGGGATTATGGTTGCCATGGACTGGTTGGACTGAAGGGTGTATTTCCATGCTGTATGGCTTTAAGAAGCTGAAGCCATTTCTCCTATACCTCCTTCAGCCATGCATTAACCTGTACTCCCCGAGGTTCCATAATCACTAAGGTACTGCACTCGGAGGAATCCAGAGACAGTCACAGTTGAGGTTCTCCTTTTTAACCTCCTGTCTATCTCCTGAAATTCTGACTGTAGGAACTCAGTCCTCTTCCGCTTCTAAGACATTGGTTCTCATGTGAACTAAGACTTCTGGCTATTGTCCTTAACCATTTAAACAAATGCGCACCCTCTGTACTGGCTCCAGGGAGGCAATACACTTTTGCAAGACTCTCATTGGCAGTTGCAGAAACTGCGTTCCCCCACATCCATGAAAACCCCCGTGCTGTCTGCAAGTGGGATCATGAGCAGGTCCCAGAAGTGGGATATGGGGTAAATTAATCGGATGGAAGGCGAAGGGGTGAGGGTGGGGGTGGAGGGAGGCTGGAGTGGAATGTGCACGAGGAAGGCCACACTGTCTGGGGAAGGGAGACCACCTGGGTGGGAAAAGGTGGGACAGCCGGAATATTTAGCAGCAGGCCATGAAGCTCTTGATTCCGGGGAATGAATGCCTATCTGGGAGCCCTTTAAGGAGGGTAGCAGGGCCTTCAAAACTTCAAAATAATAGTAGGGGCGGACACTTCCAGCTACAACATTCCTTGCGCATCCCTCACATGCATATAGGTAATCACAGAATCACGAAAGAAGGCCATTCAGCCCATTGTGCCTAGAAATGCTCTTCAAATGAGCATTATTACCCATGAGGTAATGAGTTGATAACAATGAAATCGTGCAATAAAAGCCTAAGCTGCCCTGGAGTGGAAATGGCCCTCCCTTCCTTCCTTTCAAACATCCATCCTGGAATGGAAACCATTGCATGTACTACAGCACTTTGCCTCGCTCACCGAGGCAGTCATTTTCTGAGAATCTGCATGATTTGTTTGGCCATTACTCCAATGAACATACAGCTGTGTCAAATCTTATATCTCTGTTAAACAGAATTACCAGCACCACCCAGCCTCTCCCATTCCTTTGCAAAGATTCAGGCCATTTTTCATAATGATTGGACACAGGAGAAAACAGCTGTCCTGCAAAACACAATAACTAGCCAAGAACTCAGTAAAGGTTCGACTGTGGCTAAAATATCTTACAGTGGTTTTAATTAAAGTGGACTTCTCTTTTAAAGAAGGCTGGTTGTAGAACTCGAGGTCACGATTCAGGGACAGACAGCCCTGCTGTATCTTATTACTGGCTCTATCCTTAGATTTTCAGCTTATTTCCTCCACTCATCTCCACCCGGCCATGCACAGGCTTTCAGCACATGATCAGTAGCAGAAACATTCGAGTCCCTGCTGTATAGTCTGGAGCTCACTTTTAAACTCGTCCTTAAAAACATCAGCAAAATATCTTCAACCCGTTTCTGGTGAGCTGTCCCAGTTCCCTGACAGCTATTCAGTCTCCTGTTTCCTCTACACAATGCTTTGGAAGGCGATGTTTTCCGTATTAAATACATATTCTGTGGGTTGTTGTGAATCATATGAAAACTGTCCCTTTTCATTACCATCTCAGTTATGTCCTCTGAGCAACAGCACTTTCTTGTGTACTTCAGTTACAAGTATAGACCAAGGTTAAATCTATCTGTCCTTTCTCTGTTCCTTGTTTTTTTTTAAATTCCCTCACAAGATGTGGACATTGCTGGCCAGGTGGTCTTTATTGGCCATCCCTAATTGCCTCAGAGGGTAGTTGAGAGTCAACCACACTGCTATGGGTCTGGAGTCACATGTAGGCTAGACCAGGTAAGGATGGGCAGTTTGCTCCCCTAAAGGACATTAGTAAACCAGATGGGTTTTTCCCAATATTTGGCAATGGATTCGTGGTCATCATCAGACTCTTAATCTGAGACTTTTGTTTATTGAATTTGAATTCTATCATCTGCTATGGCAGAATTTGAACCTGGGTCCCCAGAACATTACTTGGATCTCTGGATTAATAATCTAGTGATAATACCCCTAAGGCATTGGAGTGCCTTTGGATTGGTCTATGATAATGGCGACAGCAGTGAAATGGTTTGCCATTGGTGCCTGACCAGGAGACTCTCCTACTTGTACTATCTGCCATCAGGAATACTGAAAAGTTCTGTTACAATACATTACAAATATACCTTCTATGGTCAACAAGTCCTGGCATGGGACTCAAGACCGGAGCTTCTGATCCAGAGGCAGTGACACTACCCACTGTGCCTCCTATGTGTTAAATTCACAGCAATTTGGTTAAATTGTAAATCCATTTTGAATGCTAATGAATAATAGGCTGGAAGCTTGGAGCAACAAAACTGGTCTGTCCTGATTGGTGGGCATGCTAGTTGCAATCTACAGTCTGCCCAGCTGGTCTTTTGTAGATAAGCACCATACAAACATAGTGCTGATATGTCATTATCATGTTAATGGCCTGGGGCCAAGTCTTTATCTTGTTGCAGACGTTTAGTAAGGTGGAGCCTAACCGCAGTATGCTCATATCATGGTGTGTGGTTAGCAACATTATACTGAACTATTGGAGCAAGTCAAAAAGTGGAAAATGGGGTCCAAGGCTCAAGAGGGTCAGAAGCAGTGCTGCAGATGTGAGCTGTGGAAGTGGAGGGATGTTTTGGCTCTGCCAGGGGCCACAAAATGTCTAATGACCTCAAGAGGTCGGTCAAGGGCAATGAATGCAACCTCATGTGACTTCTCCCACCTACTGCACTACCAACACTTCACAGTACACTATGGTAGGGGAGGTGATGGCCTAGTGGTGTTATTGCTAGGCTGTTAATCCAGAGGCCCAGATTATGTTCTGGGGACCAAGGTTGAAATCCCACCGTGGCAGATGGTGGAATTTGCATTAAACAAAGTATCTGGAATTAGGAGTCTAGTGATGACCATGAGCCCATTGTTGATTGTCAAAAAAAAAGCTATCTGGTTCACTAATGTCCTTTAGGGAAGGAAACTGCCATCCTTACCTGGTCTGGCCTATATGTGGCTCCAGGCCCACAGCGATTTGGTTGACTCTGACTGCCCTTGGGGCAACTAGGGATCAGGCAGTAAATGCTACCAAACCAGCGATGCCCTTTGTCCCATCAACAAATTTTAAAAAGTAGCACCACAAGACACAGGACCAGAAGTAGGCCATTCAGCCCACTGAACCTGCTCTGCCATTTAATGAGATAACAAGGTGTAGAGCTGGATGAACACAGCAGGCCAAGCAGCATCAGAGGAGCAGGAAAGCTGACGTTTTGTGCCTCGAAGGGTTGAGGCCCGAACCGTCAGCTTTCCTGCTCCTCTGATGCTGCTTGGCCTGCTGTGTTCATCCAGCTCTGCACCTTGCTATCTCAGATTCTCCAGCATCTGCAGTTCCTACTGTCTCTGCCATTTAATGACGTCATTCTCAACTCCACTTTCCTGCTTTTTCCCCGTAGCCCTTGATTCAACTGCTGATTTTTAAACCTGTCCATCTCAGCCTTGAATAGACTGACCCAGCTTCCACTGCCCTCTGTAGCAAAGAATTCCACAGATTCTTCACCCTCTGAGATAAGAAATTCCTCCTCATCCTTGCCTTAAACCTGTGAGGAGGAATTTCGTCTCTCAGAGGGTTGTGCACTTCCTGGCATTGAGAACTTCAATCTAACAGTAAAATTCCACACTGCACTCTCACACACCAGCAAGGCTATCAGCTTCACGCCCTAATGATCACAGTCCCCAGCTATTCAGCAACGGTGGGCTTGTCACCAAATGCAGCACCACACAATCACTGGCTTTTTTTCCTTCCTCTTGGGGGTGACCATGGCTGTAAACCACACCGAAGATGATGGAATGTTCCTGTCTTATGTCACTTCTCAACTTCGGGATCACCCTCATCCTGCTGTCCTCCATGTCTGATCGGCTTGCTGATGGTGTGATCTCTTCTTCCCTGGCCTATAGCAATCCTGTCTCTCATTTCCTGCTTCCAGACACCCGGAATCTACCACCTGCCCAGCTCCTGGAAGAGTGAGACAGCACAGATCGGCTGAAAATGCCCCAGTGGTTAGTCTCAAACTCACAGGCACCACTGCACAAACTGGCAGAGTATGCATCTTCGAGGCAGGTAGGGTGGAGGGGTCAGCATTTGGAGACATCCAGGCACAATTGTAACAATTGCCCATTTACCTCCTTCCTCCCCCAGTATCCAAGGGTCTAAACACACCTTTCCAAGCAAAGCTGCCCTTTACCCATGCTTCACTCAATCTAATCTACTGTAGTCATTGCTCACAACGTGGCCTCCTCCACACTGGGGAAGTGAAGCACAGACTGGGTGACCTTTTGGCAGAACACCTACATTTCATCCACAAAAATGACCCCAAGCTTCCAGGTGCCTGCCACTTCAGTACACCTACCTGTCCCCTGGCCAACATCTCCATCTCAGGCTTGCTGCAGTGCTCCGCTGAAGTTCAGCACAGGCTGGAAGAACAAAACCTCATTTTCCGCCTAAGAAATCTGCAGCCCTATGGACTCAATATTGACTTCAACAATTTTGGGGCTTGATCACCGTCTCCCATGTCCTTACCCCAACCTCCAAGCTTCAGGTCTTGTTATCACATGAGCTGCTACTACACACAACCCATTATCAGCCATTAATCAATGCATTAGCAGTTATTTATTATCCCAGACTGACCTTTAGCCACTCCTTTGTCTGTCCAACTGTTTTCCTCTCTCTTTGGGCTCTATCGTTTACTGTCTGCCCTCCCTCCATTCCACCTTCTGTATAAGTATCATCATTTTCCGAGCTACCATCAGTTCTGAAGAAGGCTCTCTGAACTTGAGGCATTAACTCTGATTTCTCTTCACAGACGCCGCCAGATCTTCTGAGCTTTTCCAGAAATTTCCATTTCTGTTTTTGTTACTGATTTCCAGAAGGGGTACTGAACAGATCCACATCCCAGTCCCTGGAAGGTGAGTGAGCAGACGAGTTTGGCTACAGAGGACACAGTAGAGGGTTGTCACAGGAGCCACCCGCAGGAGAATGCCAATGGACAGAGCGCAGAGAAGATCTCATGTTCCCAAAGGCTGTGGAGGCTCAGCCATTGAGTCTATTCAAGATAGAGATCAACAGATTTCTAAATATTACAGATTTCTAGGGACATGGGACAGTGTGGGAAAATGGGGTCAAGTTACAGATGGCCATACAAATTGGTAGATGCCTGATTTCATTGAATAGTGTAGCAGGCCTATTCTAGTTCCTGGTTCATATGTTTGGTAGCGATTCTTCACAACCTTCCAACCCCAAGTGCCTGAATTTGTAAAAACCAGGCCTGAAACAGCAGTAGAGAATTGAAGGCCCAGTTGCTGGAAATAGGTCAGCAGGGCTTGGGCCATAAAAGCATTCCTTCAGGAAAGGACAGGCAAACATCGGAAGGATGATGGATGAATCCCAGTTAGTTTCAACGACAATTATCAATAGCAGTTTGTGCAAGCAACACAGAAATAACTCTACAGATACCTGCGCAGATCTTGCACAATGCAAATAATGCTCTTATTTCCAAAGCACTAAACCCAACCACCTTCAATCCTTATCCTAACCAGCCTCACCACCACAGCCCACCTCCCTGCCCACTGCCAACAGTTCTAATCCAAGCTTTGGTATCAAAAAACACCAAGTAGGACAACTGCAACACTAAATGAAACTGAAAATAATTGGCAGGGTATTAATTTTAGATTGTCCAAAAAGATTATGTACTTCATTGTTTCTTTAAAAACATGCAGAAGCAAATATTAACTCTGCTCAGAACACTTCCAAAATCAATAAATTGGTTGGTATTACTTTGGTGAATTTGGACATTGTGAGGTAACAATATAAATGAAAGTTCTATCCCATTTTCCTCCTTAGTAATTCTTTTCTCTGTTCTGAACTCGGGGAGTTGTCATCCCACAACTAATTTTGCTCGATCTTTATAGTTTCCTCCCCCTAGCCCTTGTCAGACTATCATTTCTAGCATTAACCTTTGATTGAAAGGTCATTGAGAAATGCATTTAGTGAATAACTGAATCATATAAATCAGGAAAGTCCCCAGAACCGTCTTCAGTTTCCATTGACTCATTTATTCTTTTTGGGCAGTTCAAGTGCTATAATTGATCCCTGGATCGAGGATTAGAGAGTGGAGAAATCCTCCATTTTTCCTGCTGTCGATCAATATCCAGTGACTGTTGGGGGTCAGTGATTGTTGGCAGAGTGAGGAGAGATTGACTTCTGACTGACTGGTGAGTGCCTATAAATACTGTTCACATCGACCACTCCCTGTCAGAGTGAGTTTCAGTTTCTCGTCACTGTTTGTGTCATAAAGTTTCTTGTGAATTTTCTCTTGGATTTCTTGGAGACTATTGCATATTGATGACAAATCAAGTACACCTCATTAGCTACCTAATGCTTTGGTCATACAAATAATCGATATGAATCCAGCGATCTGAAATACGCCCAAACAATCTGTCTGGGAAAACAAGAAACAGATAGCAGATCTGGCCACATCTGTGGAAAGCGGAGCAGAATTAACATTACAAATTCATCAGAACACATAATGTTGGTGAAAGAATAAATATTAGTCAGGCTACCAAGTGAAAGTCCACATGTGCACCCAGTAGCGTCATAGGATTCCCCCAAGGGAAAAGTTTATTTAATCTCCTTTTTCAGAGGCACTTTCATTTTGTTCACTGGATTTTTATTCAAGGCTGTTCCTTCAATTGTTTATTTCCTTCATTTCGGGAGTTGTCAGGGTTGTCCCAGCACTCATAGCTTGTTGGCAGAGATGAGCGGCTCACTGTATTTATTGGTTAGAGCTGCCATGACAGATGTGTTGAGAGTTAAGCCAGTTCTCCATGTTTCCAGCTAAACTTGGCCTGGTGCAGATGGTCCAGTGAGGGAAAATAAGTCCCCGCAGTGTATCAACATCAAAAATTCCACACTCCCACTTCTGTCATCTGCAACGTAATGTCGCCTACAGGTTAGCCTCAGGGTTTAGGTTTGACCAGCTTCTTGGCATGGGGCTGCGAGTTGGAAAGGCTGGCAAGATGCCAGGAGATGGCAATGGATGATGTGTCCCATGTCTTCCCAGCACTGTAACTGTTTGCCAGCAACTGGGCAGCTACCAGGCAGCTCTCCCAGGAGAGGTAAATTGCACCCATCCAGTGGACAAATAAGGGTCTCCTCCTGCCTTTGTGGGCATTTTGCCAGCACTTGCACGGGCACTGCATTGCTCAGGGCTGCTGTCAGCTAAATCCTGGTAGCCTTCTAGCAAAGTAAGTGGAGTGAGGGTGCATTCTTTGGCGCTACTTTGGCAATGTTGCTTCTGCACAACCCAGCTATGATAGTAACCCCCTCACCTCTCCTAACCCTCACCTCCTCTACTACACCCTGAACCTGCTGACATCTCAGGGAGGGGGCACAGTCATTGATGCACCTTTCCACCCAGGTACAGTGCCAGCAGCAGCCACAACTTCCAGTGGACTTCTGAGGGTGGACAGTTCCAGTTCCCTCCCCCGCTTTCAGGTCCCACTGACTGTTAAAGTGGGGTCACTCAGTCCTTTTGGCCCCAACCCTCAGACCTTTGCCACTACTGCTAAATCTGGCCCAAGGACAATGAAGCATAAATTAATTCATGAAGGCTCTCTAATTTGGCTTGTTGGAACCCCAGTACTCTGATGTGTCCTCATAATGACTCCCCCACACTGAATTCAAGAAGCAACGGACTTGATATCAGTCGTCTATTTGCATATCAGTTGTTACATTTTCTAGCAACTACATTGACTGGCGAATAGTCTGTAGTTAGAGTCAATACTTCCTTTGCTGAGGCAGAGGTAGAGGCAGGAACTACTTGAACAGGGCATGTATGCATTTTACAAAGCCTTCTTTCAATCATACATTCTGTTCTTAATTGTACATTTCCATTGTAAATTCCTTTGTTCTGAATTATAAGCAAACCTATTTTGTGTAAACGGATCATGATGCATCCTCCCACCACTGCTGCCACCTGAAGATGGGAGGGCACAATTACAACATGGTAGCTCTACAGTTGCATTAGCCTCAGGACCAGAACCTTGGAGTTCAAGTCCCTCCTCAGCACTTGATGACCACTGAAAGAGCATTCATAAAGCAGCCAACCAAGTTGGCCATCAACTGCAAATCCTTCCAATGGCAGGTGGTAAGAGGCAGAGACTTTCCTGTTCAGTCAGAACCATGTGGGTGTTAAAGTGATTGTAATGAGGTCAGCCAGGTGGACCTCACAGAATATGAGTTCCCTGATTGAGGCTGTTAATCTTGTACAATCAGGGACCCCTGGCTGACAGATATAATCTGGAGTGTCAAGAGGTTCTGTTCAGTCTGAGATCTGACTCTGAGGGAGCTGGATCAGTGCCAAGGACCTTCCATTTCTAAATAAAGGGTGACTTAGTGACAGGATATCAGCCTCTGTGGACTTATTTCAGTGATGACAGGAGTGGGATTAATGATGTAATTGTACAGAAGCACCCACTAGCTGGAGCCAAAATGGACTGCAAATAGGTACAACAACTGGCTTTATCATTGGAAAATGTGTTAAGTGGTGCAAATGAGCTGCGGGGTAGTCCGATGGAAATGGACACCCTCATCAGTCTGACTGAGCTTGGGGAATGACAGGTGACTGAAGGCAATTACACTGAGGACATACCCTGAACAGAGGGTCAGCTCACAGCTAAGCCCCAAAACAAAACCAAACCTCGGCCAATTGGTTTATATTTTAGAACATAGAACATAGAACATTACAGCACAGTACAGACCCTTCGGCCCTTGATGTTGCGCTGACCTGTGAAACCAAGCCCATCTAACCTACACGATTCCATTATCATCCATATGTTTATCCAATGACCATTTAAATGCCGTTAATGTTGGTGAGTCTACTACTGTCGCAGGCAGGGCATTCCATGG
The DNA here is from genome assembly GCF_030684315.1 of Stegostoma tigrinum. Classification (NCBI taxonomy): domain Eukaryota; kingdom Metazoa; phylum Chordata; class Chondrichthyes; order Orectolobiformes; family Stegostomatidae; genus Stegostoma; species Stegostoma tigrinum. Next base: position 48,460,019 of record NC_081378.1, read on the forward strand.
CCTTACTACTCTCTGAGTAAAGAACCTACCTCTGACATCTGTCCTAAATCTATCACCCCTCAGTTTAAACCTATGTACCCTCATGCTAGACATCACCATCCAAGGAAAAAGGCTCTCACTGTCCACCCCATCTAATCCTCTGCTCATTTTGTATGCCTCTATTAGATCACCTCTTAACCTTCTTCTCTCTAATGAAAACAGCCTCAAGTCCCTGACCCCTTCCTCATAAGACTTTCCCTCCATAACAGGCAACATCCTGGTAAATCTCCTCTGCACCCTTTCCAATGCTTCCACATCCTTCCTATAATGTGGCGACAGAGCTGTAAGGATTAGGGCCTGCAAGCCATTGTAATTGCTTCTGATGAGCAGACTCGAGACAGCAAATGGTTCCCATTAGACCTAAACTGAGTAAGAGAACTCATAGGCCAGTATCTGCAAGAGTACACATCCTGGAAAGTCCACCTACATCTGGTTTAGAGCATTAAATTACTTGGCAACATCTAAATCAGAGCCGATCAAAACGAACCCTTAGAAGAGGTTTTGCAGTGGGGTTAAAATTGTTTCAGAGAGAGTAGGAACTGCCGATGCTGGAGAATCTGAGATAACACGGTGTGAAGCTGGATGAACACAGCAGGCCAAGCAGCATCAGAGGAGCAGGAAAGTTTGACGTTTTGGGTTGAGACCCTTCTTCAGAAAATTGACCCAAAACGTCAAACTTTCCTGCTCCTCTGATGCTGCTTGGCCTGCTGTGTTCATCCAGCTCTACACCGTGTTATCTCAGATTCTCCAGCATCGGCAGTTCCTACTATCTCTGTAACAATCAAAATGAACGTCTGGTTAGATGGTCGCCCAATTCTATTGGAGGTCAATACCAGTGCTGATACTGCAGTGATCATGGAATCAGCCTTTAACAAAATTCACTCTGGACTCCAACCCTCGAGTTGTGCAAATCTCAGCTCTACAGAGAGCCTGTACCAGGGAAGCCCTACAGATTAAAGGTACAATTTTGGTTCCAGTCTCTTATGAGAAGCAGCTGGTTCAGTTACCACTGACTGTAGGAAAAGGCTTGGGGCCAGGCCTGATGGGGGTGGAATTGGTTGAGAAAGTTTTATCTTGATTGGCTCAACATTTTTCGACTGGAAAATGGCTGCCTGAGTGAAGTCCTAATTAAATACTTGGAAGTCTTTCAGGAAGGCCTAGGGACTATCAGAAGAGCCAGGGCCACATTTCTCAGTGAGGAGGAAACAAGCCCACGATTCTGTAAGGCCCACCTAGTGCCATCGGCCTTACAGGGTAAGGTAGAGGCAGAAATCTAAAGGGTGGAAAGTGAAGGAATCATCAAAGCAGTCCTGTCTGCAAAATCAGCATCACAGGTCAGATGGATTGCGAAGCCCGATTGGTTAGTTTGCCTTTGTGAGGGTTTTAAACAAACACAGCTGGATAAATACCCAATCCTGTGTGCACAGGATTCATACACAAAGCTGTCATGGGGGCTGTCCTTCACAAAGCTGGGCATGGGCCGTATGTACTTGTGATTGTGGTTAGATGAGAATTCCTGGAAGTATGCTACAATTAATACCAGTAAGACATTTGGGGTATTGTCAGCCTGTGCCATTTTTTAGCAGACAATGGAAAGCATTTTACAGGTCTACCCCAGGTCACCATTCACCTAGATGACCAATAGAAGAAGACCATAGAAGAATGGGCATAGTCCTTAGACATTTCTCCCAGGTGGGAATTCGCTGTAGAATGGAAAAATGTGAGTCCCAGGCACCCCAAGTGACCTACTTCAGCTACAGAATTGACGAGACTGGAAGATAAAGTGAGGGCAATCAATGGTGCCGCAGCTCCCATGTCTGTACTGGAACTTAGGTCCTTCCTTGGGCTGGTGAACTATTACAGAAAGCTCATTCATAGCTTGGCCCCTATCCTGGCACCATTGCATTAACTCTCAAAAAAGGGTCAGTCTCAGAAACATTTGTGTAGCCAAGCCATAGTTTTCAGGGAAGTGAAGAAAGAGCTATCATCCTCTAAGGTGTTATTACACTGTGATCCCAAGCAAGGTTTAGTATCAACATGCAATGCCTCCCTATATGGCAATGGGGGGTGGGGGTGGGGTGGTGTTAGCTCAGAGGTGGCCCAATGAAGAGGAGAGCCCAATAATGTAGGCATCCAGGAGTTTGGCTAATGCAGAGTGTAAATATTCCCAGACAGAGAAAGGCGGTTTGGGGGTTATATTTGGAGTCAGGATTTTCCACCAATGCTTGTACAGACATAAATATGTAATAATAATGGATCACAAGCCCCTGCTAGGCCCATTTAAAGGGGACAAGGCAGTGCCGCCCATAGCTTCAGGCTGAATGCAGCAGTGGGCTCTCATTCTAAGTGTGTATCATTACATCGTCCGGGAAGCCAAGTCACAAATGCATTGAACCACCTCCCACTGGCAGATACACCACCAGTGGCACTGCCAATGGAAGAGGCCGTAATGGTTTTAAATTTTCTGGGCACACTTCCTCTCACCGCTGATAATACCAGACATTGGACACAGAAAGGTCTGGTCCTGGTAAAACTGAACCAGCTGGTGGTGACGAGAGAAACCAAAGGGCCATCACAATCCAAACTGAAACCTTGTTGGGCCCAGGGAAGCCAGATCGCCGTAGAGGGCAGCGTATTATCACGGGGAGCAAGAGAGATTGTCCCGAGCAAGGGTCACCACCAGATACTGGCTGAGCTCCACCAGCGTCAGCCAGGGGTTTCCAAAGTGAAGATGTTGGTGAGAGGTTATGTCTGGTGACCGGGACTGGATGTGTTGGTGGGTGGGTAGTGGGTGGGCAGGGACAAAAATTACCACCAGCAGCTCCCCCATTCATGGGAATGGAAGGGTAGATCCTGGACTCTGTTACAGGTTGACTTGTAGGTCCTTTCATGGGGGTCAATGTTCTTAGCTAATGTGTGCGCCCACTGTAAGTGGCTGGACGTGCACAGAGTTCATTTGTCAAACACAGGGATGATGATAGAAAAATTGTGAGCATTTTTTGCGATACACAGAATCCCGGAACTATTAGTCACAGATAATGGGCCATCGTTTACTGGCAGGGAATTTGAGTATTTCTTAAAGTTGAGTGGCATTCGACATATAAGGACAGCTCCATACCATCCATTATCCAATGGTCTGGAAGAAAGAGCAGTCATTACCTTGAAGGCAGGCTTAAAGAAACAGCTTACAGCTTGACTAGATTCCAAACTGTGCTGTATCCTGTTTGATTATAGGACCACCCCTCACGCAACTACAGGGATAGCTCCAGCTGAGTTGGTAATGGGGAACAGTCTCTGCGCCGGATTACACCTGATCTTTCCAGACCTGGGGGTGGGGATGGCGAGGGTGAAATGGCACCTGGAGTGCCAATGCCCGACACAAGTCTCTGCTAAGTGGGAGAGGCAGTTTACTTCAGGGGATGAAGTTTAGTGTTGGACCCACGCCAATGGCCCTGCTTGGGTAAGAGGCATGGGTCGATGCGAGGTCAGGTCCAGTGATGGCTAACATTCGGATAGGTGCAATGTTGCTGAACAAACATGTGCAGCTGCAAACTTGCAAACGGCGAAGGAGCAAAACATACTGGAATCCTTGACAACCGTTGCAGAGCCAGTGTGTTCTCCCTGCCCAGCTGCTGTTGAAAATCTGGGATGTACAGGACTGCATCGATACCTTTGCTGCCTAAAGAAGAGAATGAATTTCTTCTGAGCTGCTCTGAGTGCAAGAGCTGAGAACAGTGTATTACATTCTGCCTTATCAGAAGCAGACTTTTTGATTTAATTTGATTTATTATTGTCACATGTGTCTAAGTCTGGTGAAAGGTTTTGTTTTGTGTTCAGTAGAGGCAGATCATACCCGTACAAAGATCATCGAGTGATTGAACAGAGCGAATAATACAAAGTTACAGCTGCAGAGAAGGTGAACAAAGAGCTAGGTCAACATTAAGTTTGAAATTTGAGAGGTCCCATTCAGAAGTCTGATAACAGCTGGGAAGAAGCTGTTCTTGAATCTGTAGGTACATGTGTTTAAGCTTTTGATTCTTCTGCCTGACCAGAACAGGTTGGAAGAGATTATAACCAGGTTGGGATGGATCTTTGAATATATTAGTTGCCTTGCTGAGACATTGAGAAGTATAGATGGAGTCAATGGATGGAGGTTGGTTTGTGCGACAGATTGGGTTGTGGCTATAACTCTCTGTAGTTTCTTACGGTCCTGGGCAGAGCAGTTGCTGTACCAAACTATAGTACAAGGATACATAGGATGCTTTCTATGGTGCATCTATAAAAATTAGTTTGGGTCTTTATGGACATGCTGAATTTTCTTAGCTTCCTGAGGAAGTAGCATTGTTGATGTCCTTTCTTGTCCATCATGTCAACGTAGGTGGACCAGGGCAGATTGTCAGTGATCGTCACTCCCAGGAACTTGATGCTTTTGACCATTTCCACCACTGATACAGACAGGGGTGTGCCCTTCACTCTGCGTCCTAAAGTCAATCATCAACTGTCATTTTGCTGACATTGAGGGAGCCATTATTATCTTTACACCTAGGCCAGCAAGCCCTCCATATCTTTCCTGTATTTTGTTGCATCATTGTTTGACATCTGGTCTGTGGCAGCAGTAATGTCAGTGAATTTGTAGAGGGAGTTCAGACAAAATTTGGGCACACAATCATGAGTGGACAGGGAGTACAGTAAGGAGCAGAGTATACGGCCTTGCGGGGTGCCGGTGTTGAGGATTATCCTGGAGGATATGTTGTTGCCTAAACTCACTGGTTGTGGTTTCTGGGTCAGGAAGTCAAGGATCCAGCAGCAGAGGATGGAACAGAGACCCACATCTAAGAGTTTGGAGATTAGTTGGGTCAGAAATATAGTGTTGAAGGCAGAGCTGTAGTCAATGAGTAGGAGCCTCACATAGGTATCCTTGTTATCCAGATATTCCAGGGATGAGGGTACGGCCAGGGAGATGGTGTCTGCTGTGGACCTGTTGCGACAGTGGGCAAATTGCAAGGGATCAAGGCAGGCTGGGGGCCTGGAGTTGATGTGAGCCATAACTAACCTCTCGAAGGACTTTAGAATCAAGGATGTCAGAGCCAACGCACAGTGGTTATTGAGGCACGATGCATGAGTTTTCTTTGATACTGGGATAATGGCGGGGGCTTCTTGAAGCAGGTGGGGAATTCAGATAATAGTACGGGGAGTTTAAAGATTTCAGCAAATACTCCAGCTAACTGATCAGAGTTGGTGCATTCTGACCCGGTGCTAAAATGCCCCAGGAGAAGCTACCAAAAACAAGAACCAGCCTGGTCTCAGAGGGGGAGAGATGTAATGATTGTAACAAGATCGACCAGGTGGACCACATTGGAGTTCCCTGATTGGGGCTGTTAATCTAGTCCAATCAGAGAGCCCTGGCTGACAGGTGTTAACAGGAGTGTCATGGGTTCTGTTCACACTGAGGGCTGGCTCTGAAGGAGCTGGATCAGTGTTGAGGAATCTCCATATGTAAATAGAGGGGGCTTGGTGATGGGATAACAGCCTCTGTGGAGTTATTTCAGGTGTTGCAGTGTAACAGTCTGCCCTCAGTAGAAGACTGAACTTGTACATTCTTAGCGTTCTCAGGGAACCACCACACACAGGCCCCATCCCTGCAGCCTGCACAGTGCACAGCTGGCCCTTGCTCAGCTCTTCCATCCAGCCATGCTTGGTTGGGAAGCCTCTTGTGTCTGGGAGAGTTCACTTGACTGTAGCTCCTTAGGTCTCCCAGCAGCATCTCTGTCTGAGAGTGCCTGGCAGAGATGGTGGTAGTCCAGTCATTAACGTCACTGAATTGATAATCCAGTGCCTCAGATTAATGCTCCAGTCCTGTGAATTCAAATCCCACCAGGGTGGGAGGCAGAATTTTAATTCGGTAAATATCATGGAATTTTAAAAAACACTGGCCTAGGGATGATCCATCTCGATTGCCGGAAAAACACAACTGTCCTTTATGGAAGGAAACTGCCATCATTACCTGGTCTGGGCCACGTGGGACTCCAGACCCACAACAATGCGGTTGACTCTTAACTGCCCTCTGGGCAATTAGGGATGGGCATTAAATGCCAGTTCAGCCAGTGATGCCAATATCCCATGCACAAATTAATTTAAAAAAAATGGGGGTGTGGGCAGAGGGAGTCTTCCCAGGTGTCTTCTCTACTCTTGTGATTGCTGCTGTTTCTGAAATCCAAGACAAGATTTGGACAGGACTGTGTGACCTGCGGCCCCTTGCATGAGAAACAGTCGCCCGGAGGGCTGGATTCTTCATCCTGCCTGCCCTCTCTGTTCAGGTGGGGAACCTGGAGATGGGATGCTCTGGGTCAACAGGGTTCCTGACTCACAAATGGTCTGGAACCAAACGGTAGGGGCTATTCCTAAAATTCTGCTCCCAGAATGGGCAGGCCGAAAGGTTGGCCGAAGCAAATTCAATAGGACCTTTCAACTGTACACCTGATAAGTGGCAAAAGGGAAAATATTTGCAGGGCTAGGCAGAGGAATGCTGTCACAGACACATGGGATGAAGGTAGTCCTTCTATATTGCATGTTCAACTCGTCTGTCACAAAATGTTTTGGGATTTGCTTAGATGCTGGAAAGTGGTGTTAAAAAGGTAATGTTTTCATTCTTCAATCTCCATTCACTCCGGGGAAAGTGACTTTCAATCTCATGCCAGCGTTTCGACAGCAGATCGCCTAAAGAGTTCCCAAGGAAACTCTACCCCAGGTTTTCGGAAGTGCAGGAATTAAGTTCAGAGGCATTAGCCATACCTGCAGATCGGCGAGGAGCTTGGTAGTATTTCGTAAGCACATAACCGGTCTCCAAGGATACGCGAGAGCAAGTTGAGTCACATACCAATGTAAACAATCATTGTTGGTTCTCGGCTGTTGCAATTGAAAGAAAAAACAATGACATATGCTGACGCGTTTTCAAATTTTATTCACGTTGTATAGCAATATCATGCCGGAATAGTTAAACTGGAAAGATGAGCTCACAAAGTAAACACTGAATATACTATTCTGTTCGTCCATTTAAAATGAAAAGACCACATTTCTGCCCCAGGTTTGGACCTGTTCAGTAATAAGTCTGTATAGATGGCGATCTGTGCGGAATGTTGACTTGTACCTCATACAACTGCGGGAGGAAAGTATCTCCTCCAAAATTTATGTGTATGGGCGGCATTCTTTCGTTGGCCACGAGGTGGAGTTCCTTCACCGAATTAAGCCCGGGGGAAGGGACAGGGACCAGACCAATGTTGTCCGACGTCAATCGGGTTGCGGCAGAGGCTGCAGTTTGCATCTTTGACACAGAGAAAAGGTCGTAATAGATAAAAGTAGGTGAGATACAATAAAATGTGCCTCAACCATGTGGTATGATTTCTGCATTCTGAATTTACAGACCAGTACAGAAGGGATTTTTATTTTTAGTTAATCAGCAGAGAACACTTTTAGGACAAAACGATGGATATACTTACCTACCCAGTGTTAGCAGTCAAGGCAGAATGGTCTGGGTTCCCCAAGGCTTGAGTACATGACTGGGGCCAACACTTGGATGAGGGAACCCTACGCTGTCAGAAGTGCTGTCATTCAGATGGAGCTATGAATTGTGGTGCTGTCGGCTGTGTATTGGAGGAAGAGGAGAATTTGCCTTGTCACCTTAGCCATAGTTATCACTGAGCAATGCCGATTAGATATTGCATTGCCTGTGGACCCGTGAGAATTGGTAATTGTGTACATTGGAACGTTACAGACAGTTCCCAATGTACGAACACCTAATTTACAAACGCATGCACTTAGATCCCATACAAGGATGTATTAATGTTAATTTTAAAGATTCCTACATGCAAACTTTTGCTTATTCTTCCAAACACCTATTTATTATTGTCGACTTACCAACATACTTGAGAGCAGAACTCATTCGCAATCTGGGGACTGCCTGCACTTGAAAAGACTGTGAATATTTAGGCTGTCCCAAGGCATGTTTTTTGTCCTTTCATTGAACATGGGCATCACCTGCAAGCCAGCCTTTGTTGCCCATCCCTGATTGACCTGCTATAGGCCATTTCCGATTCGTAGAGTCCTACAGCACGGAAACAGACTCTTCTGTTCATCCAGCCCATGTGGACCATAATCCCAAACTAAACTAGTCCCACCTGCCTGCTCCTGGCCCACATCCCTCCAAACATTTCTTATTCATGTACTTATCCAAATGTCTGTTAAATGTTGTAACTATACCTGTATCCACCACTTCCTCTGGGAGTTCATTCCTTGCACAAACCATGCTCTGAGTGAAAAAAAATGCCCACGTCTTTTTTAAATTATTGTCCTCTTGCCTTAAAATATGCCTCTTTATCTTGAAATCTCTACTATGCCCGTCATAATTTTATAAATCCCTATAAGGCCACCCTTTAACCTCCTACGCTCCAGTGGAAAAAAATCCCAACCTATCCAACCTCTCCTTACAATTCTGGTAAATCTCTTCTAAACCCTCACCAGCTTATTAATATTCTTCCTATAATGGCGCAACCAGAACTGGACACAGTACTCCAGAAGCAGCCTTACCAATGTCCTGTACAATCTCAAGAAGTTCTAACTCCAATAACTCAAAGGTCTGTTTAGTTAAAAGTTTGAATCTGTACATAAGCCAGACCAGGTAAGATGAGCAGATTTCCTTCCCCAAACAGCATTAGCGAACTAGATGAGTTTTTCCATACATTGTACAATTACAACAGTAGTTTTCATGATCACAATGAGACTAGCTTTGAATTCCAGTTATTTATTAATTGAATTTAAATTCCACCATTTACCACCATGGGATTTGAAGTAATGTCCCAAAAGCATTGGCCTGGACTCCTGGAAATGAAGCATGATAATTAAAGTATTTAAACAACACCTTGCACAATGGTCTGCAGCACATCTAGTGCTACCTAAGTGAATGTTCATTGTTTCTATCCATTTATTCATTTTTATTTCTTTTTGTCTCATAGTTATTGTTTCAGTTGGACAGTGTCTATTTATCGTGCTTGCTTTTATTGGTTGGGGAATTGAGTACAAGAGTCAGGATGTCATGTCGTAGCTGTATGAGACTTTGGTTAGGCCACACTTAGAGTACTGTGTTCTCTTCTGGTCATCACATTACAGGAAGGATGTGGTGGCTTTGGAGAGGATGCAGAAGAGGTTTATCAGGATGCTGCATGGATTAGAGGGGTATGAGCTATAAGGAGAGGCTAGAAAAACTCGGGTTGTTTTCTCTGGAGCGGCGCAGGCTGAGGGGAGACTTGACAGAAGTCTATAAAATTATGAGATGCACTGATAGGGTTGACAATCAGTATCTGTTTCCTGGAGTTGAAATTTCTAACACTAGGTGTCATGCATTTAAGGTGAGAGGTTGAAAGTTCAAAGGAGATGTGAGGGGCAAGTTTTTTACACAATGGAAGGAGTCTGAACCGGTGGTGGTGAAGGTAGATATAGTATGGGCATTTGAGGAGCTTTTAGATAAGTACATGAATATTCTCGGAATAGAGGGATATGGACCAAGGGCAGGCAGAAGAGGCAGGTTTAATTTGGCATCATCTACATCAACAGAACTGAGGTTGAGAGAGTGAAGAGCATCGAGTTCATCGAAGTGATGATAAACAATGACCTGTCCTAGACTTTCCATGTAAATGTGACAGTCAAGAAGGCACAACAATGCTTCTACTTCCATAGGCGGCTCAGGAAATTTGGCATGTACATAGGACCCTCACCGACTTCTGCAGATGCACCATTGAAAGCATCCTGTCCGGGTGCATAACGGCCTGGTCTGGCAACTGCTCTGCCCAGGCCACAAGAAACTGCAGAAGGTGGTGTGCACAGCCCAGACCATTACAGAAGCCAACCTGCCATCCATGGGCTCTATTTACATGGCTCACTGCCCCAGAAAGGAGGCCACTATCATCAAAGATCCATCCCACCCTGGTAATGATCTCCTACAGCCTCTTCCACCGGGTAGAAGATGCAGAAATCTGAACGCGCACACAAGCAGGTCCAGGAGCAGCTTCTTCCCAGCCATTCTCAGACTGTTGAATGGACTCTAGTCTCAAATAATGTAACCTGCAATGTAACCTCTGTGCCTCTAAGTTTTTTGATCTGTACATCCTTTGTTTACTGTGATCTGTTACTCATAAACAAAGCTTCTCACTGTATTTCAGTACACGTGACAATAAAATCAAAATCAGACATGTATGGCACAACATCGTGGGCTGAAGAGCTTGATCCTGTGCTGTACTGTTCTATGTTCTATCTCCATTTAACAGAATGAGTCTGATCTGAATAGTAAGTTGCGTCAAAGGTTTTATTCTTCAGCCCATAACAAATGCAATAAGTTTACCTTTCTAGTGTTTTATACTAGACTATGTAGCATTTTTCAGATTCACACAAATATGTCATGGCCTGAATTTTCCCACTGTCACTTGCTCAGTGCTGTTAGCTCAGTGAAAATATGTAAATATTACTGTTAAATTGATGCATTTGGAATTTAGGGGTGAGAGACTTAAGTCATGTGAGCATGTGATTTATATTTACAAATTGATTTCCCCCGTACTTTTCAGAAATGTACTTGGATTTCCAAATTTCCTACTGTTGAGAATGATTCCTCAGAGCATTATTGAGGAGCACTGCTCAGTTCAGATACTTGAATCCAATGCCCTATCTGTCCTCACAGTTAATTGCAAAAGATTCACAGTAATCACTTGAAGAACAATGAGCTTCTCCCTGGCGTTCTGGCCAACATTCATACCACATGTGAATTGCTGATGTGCCCTGCAATGCCAGTCTCTGCCTCCAGAGTGCACTGTCAGTGAATAGTGAAAGTGCCAGGATAGTCACGATGCCAAAGTCCATGGGTCAGGAATGTCTGTGGATGATGCCCAAGGATTGTGCCCTGGGCTGCCGTTTGGTCATAGGCAATATGGTAGCTCAGCAGTTAGCACTGCCGCCTCACAGCACTAAGAATCCCAGTTTGACCCCAGCCTTGGGTGACTGCCTGTGTGGAGTTGCAGACACGTTCTGTCCCTGTCTGTGTGGGTTTCCTCTGGGTGTTGCAGGTTCTTCCCATTGTCCAAAGATGTGCAGGTTAGGTGGATTCAACATACTAAATTGTCCTGTAGTGTTAACATGGGTCTTGATGGGATGCTCTTTGGAGGGTTGCTGGTCTGAATGGTCTTGCCCTGCACTGTGGGGATTCTGTGATTTTATGAAGGTGGCTCAAGCCAAATCCACCAGGTAGTTTCCTTCTCTAGCTTTCCCACAGTCTAATTTGTTTGGTAAAACCTCAATATTACGCTTTTGAGTTGTGTTAACAAGGGGTTTTACAATCAATAATGACTATCAATCCCTGCTCCCAGGTGAGAATCTCATCCCGTCACTTATGAAAAGCAGAAAAGGTGGAGTAAGAGGATCCTGATGTTGAGACGGGCTTTGCTGTACTTGTCACCTATTCTATCACACACCTCACTGTAACCCATGTCAGTTAGACTCCTGTACATTTTTGTCTTGTTCTGCAATGAGCTGGAAAACACTACTGAGACATCCTGAGGTTTTGCAAAGGTGTGAGACTCCAATTGCCCATCACAGCACCCCATGAGTTAAAAGAACTTTCATTTGTACTGAACAGGAGTGCTTAAATAAAGTTTAGTAAAAAGGCAAAGTTGAGATGTTGAAGGAAAGTGTAAAGGATGCTGTTTCAGTGATAAAGTAATTGAAGAGCTTAAAGGAACTACATAACCATGATAGCTGGATATACAGTAAGTGTACTTTCTTTGTTGTGTGTTTACCTGAAGTTTAACTTTCCTCTTTTCCTGTATTGTGCTTTAACATAACTCTGCCTGGAATGTAGAGACTAAAAATAGACTTGGTGTAAGAGTTTTGAGTGAGCAACTATTTATTGTAGTCATGCTGGAATTGAGAAACATGACAGATGAGGCTCTGTAAGTGAATCATGAACTTAGTGATCGTGAATCAGCTAATGGAATAGTGTGGTCTGATTTGACTGAATGTTCATGTTGGATTGTGTAACATGGGTTTGTAAAGAGATTGCATTCTGTTGTTGCTCACAGCTGTATAATCCTGTGTTCGAAAAAGGAAAGCAACTTAGAACAGGACAAGGATGAGTTCTTTACATGATAATGAAATAGATACAAACCTTATTAAGCACAGACTGCTTCTGTATCACTCTGTTAACCATTGCTTCAGTAATTGAACAAGTATTTATTAAACCAGTGAATGGCACTAAGAATGGTTGTATTCGTTATGTACTGCAAGACTATGAAAGTACCACACTGTTTTTAAAAGGACATCTTTTTATTCAGATCAAACATAAAGCAAACATCTTCAGTGACATTCAACATGTAGCAAAAAGCACAGACCAATCTAAAAAAAACTGACACTTGTTACTCCCACTGTCACACTTGTACCCTGATTGTCTCACTGTAATGACTGAAGGACAGTACAGCAGAACAGATTTCCGAGACATAGCAAGCTGCCCTATGTCCAGCCAGAAAGGAGGGAGTCCCAGAATTCCAGCTCACACTAAAAGTTATGAGCTGTTCTGTCAGGGCCCAAAACTCTAAAAGAACTGAATTTCTAACTAGGGTTTATTAGCCTTCCTGTTGGAGCTGTGACATCACACTTCTCCAAACCTGACTGCTCTCTTAAAAAAAAGACTGAAAGATCTGCAGATGCTGTAAATCAAGAACAAAAACAGAAATTGCTGGAAAAGCTCAACGTGTCTGGCAGCATCTGTGAAGAAAAGTCAGAGTTAACTTTTTGGGTGGTCACCGGACCTGAAACGTTAACTTTGATTTTTCCTTCACAGACGCTGCCGGACCTGCTGAGCTTTTCCAGCAACTTCTGTTTTTGTTCCTGGTTACTTTCTACATGTTCCTGGAAGAACAGAAGCCGAACTCTAGAAGCAGGAAGGAGCACCTTTTTGTTTTGGAACTTCTTTACATTCCTGCAACCAAAGATCTTGCTTCATACACCCAGCAAGAAAAAGATCAAAATCTCTTTGGTGAAGGCAGTGATTCCTATCATTCGAATGCAGTTCATCTAATTCCTGAAAAGAGCTGTGGGCCTTGTTTTGTCAGAATAAACCATGACTGGAAAAATCAAAATCCAGTCTCTAAACTGATCATTTCAAGACAAATTATAATGAAATGGTTGACATAGAAACATAGAGCAGAGAAGCAGAAGTAGGCCATCCAGCCCTTCAAGCCTGCTCCACCATTTAACATAATCCTGGTTGATTGTCCCATTCAGTCCCCTCTTTCAGCTTTCTCCCTCATACCCTTTTACACCATTAGCCTTAAGAACTATATCTAACTCCTTCTCAAAAACATTCAATGTTTTGACCTCAACTGCTTTCTGTAGTCATGAATTCTACAGGGTCACCATTCTGCCAATGAAGAAATTTGTCCTCATCTCAGTCCTAAATGTATCTTTGGACTGATACCCCACCTCCCAGCCATCAGGAACATCCATGTTTCCTCCTTCCAGTTCTGTTTGATGGTCATAGGTCTCTATGAGGTCCCTCTCATGTTTGACGTTCTTTGGTGTAGCGGTGATGGGGATGCACCACACTAAGGTTCACAGATTCAGCTGGTAGCCAGTCTATAGAGCTACTTGTATGGTGGGTTGGCAGCTGTTCTGCCCTCCTGACAAGGAACCGCACATTGGGAACGTTTAAAGCTGGAATTATTTATAGAAATGAGACTTCTGTGATTTACTTAGGAACCATTTTCAGTCATTGAATGATCCCACTTTCTGAAGTGCTGAACTAACCCTTTACAATGTAGTCTACATCTACAGGAAAGGCAGCCAACCCTTCACCCATACCCTGAAGATCGACCTAGAACTAGCAAGCTCCTCTTTACTATGACTTTTAATGACAAAACCTCTTTTTCCTGTCTCCTGCCCTGCTCCACAAGCTACCAATTCACCACCCATCCATGTCGGCTGAAGATTTCCCCTCTCCTCCTTCCCGGGCCAAACCGCTAACCCTAGTGACACACCCCCTTCCCTCCACAACCAAAACCAGTCAGCTACAACTTCAGAGATAACACAGTGTGAAGCTGGATGAACACAGCAGGCCAAGCAGCATCAGAGCAGCAGGAAAGCCTGACGTTTCAGGTCGAGACCCTTCTTCAGAAAAATGTGAAGAAATTCTGAAGAAGGGTCTCAACCTGAAACGTCAAACTTTCCTGCTTCTCTGATGTTGCTTGGCCTGCTGTGTTCATCCAGCTTCACACTGTGTTATCTCAGATTCTCCGGCATCGGCAGTTCCTACTATCTCGCCAGCTACAACTTCATCGAGTTACTGTTTCTGAATCACCTCCCTCCAACAGCTGTCAATTCTCAATCTAGGCTACCAACTCCCTCCCCCTATTGTTGGCCATTATTAATTTCCCGCTGCCTATATCTGATGCTATCATTTAAAAACAGTGGAAATGAAGTGAGATGTAGTGTGGGCGCTGATCCAACGGCAACCTCACCAGTCCACAGGGCAAATGTATCCCACAATTCCACAAGTAACAACCCAGCAACAGGAACTCCTGAATGTCTAGGCTATTGGGTACCTCACTCGCTGATAAGCCAGCCATAGACTCAGGCATGACCTTCCAGTTCCAAATCAGGTCATTACTGAGGGGTGTTTCCTGTTCAGTCCCTTCTGCAAACTGTAATTATCATTTAAACACCGCACACTCCAGTATTAGCAGGAGGACCTGCCCAGATCCTCTGCACTCAGATTCCAAACATCAATTTGTCACATTAAAAAAAATACATTTCACACTCCTTGTTGGTTTCAAGCTATTCTTCAAGTTTCAAACACACAGACTGACAGAGGGTGCTAATTCCAAGAAAGCGATATTGCTGAAATTCATTTTAAAGGTTAGAGAGGGCTGTGGGACCCAGTGGGCCCTGTTTAGGGACGATGATATTGCTAGAAGCCTTGGCATAAAACAGTTGCAAAGGTGAGGCAGATGGAGATGGATTCATGCACAGCACACCTCGATGATAAGGCTGAAAAACAACAAGACACCATTACATAGAATTGCCAGCCCAAATGCTCTCTGCTGCTGTTTAATGCTGTACATAAACCTATTCCAACTTACTTTGTCACACCCCATCATCATATTGTTCAGTTCCTTCCCCTTTCATCCACTTGTCTGGACACCATTTAAATAGAAGCAGTCTATTAAATAGTCCTCAATATATTCAATGACCCAGCATCCACAGCTCCCTGGGTACATGCAATTCCAAAAATGAATGCCCCCTGTGAGAGAGAAGCTATTTCTCCTCATTTCCGTATTAAATTTGAAACTGTGCAACTTTTTCTACATTCTCCCACCAGAGGAAACTTCTTCTCAGTTTAAACCTCCTCAATGCCTTTTATGTACCTCTCATTCTTCCAAAGTACAATACATAGTCTAGGCACAACCCGCTTTGTGTTCCTGATCAGATGGCTCCTTTGCCAACAATCAACATCATGAAGCTTCTCTGAACTGTAATGTAAATATGTCCATCCTTAAAAAAGGAAACTGAAACTGTACTCATTACTCTATGTGTTGTCCCATCAATGTCCTGCACAGTTGTAGCCAGACTTTGTTACTTTTATAGTCCAAACCCCTAGTAATAAAGGCTAACATTACTTTTTACTTCCTAATTAGTCACCGTGCCTGAATGCTAATTTCTTCAGATTTGTGTCAGGGGTTACCCAGGTTCATCTGTATTGCAGCATTCTGAAGTCTCTCTGTTTAAATAATACCCAGCCTCCTTCTCAAAATTTGCTTTCCCATCACTTTTGGCATCACAAAACAAATTTGAGTACATTATATTTAGCCCGTTCATCCAACTCATTCTTATAAATTGTATAAATGTTGAGGCTACATACATTAGGCACCTGTCAGATCTAAGAATTCTGTGGTGAGCAAGTGACCTGACTTGCCACAAACTATCCACCATCTCCAAGAGAAGTGTGATAGAATCTTTTCCATTTGCCTGAAAGGGTGCATCTCCAGCAAAGCCATCCAGGACAAAGACATTTCGGATCTGAAGTGTCTCGACCTGAAACGTCAGCTTTCCTGCTCCTCTGGTGCTGCCTGGCCTGCTGTGTTCCTCCAGCTACACACTGTGTTGTCTCTGACTCCAACACCGGCAGTTCTTGCTATCTCAGGACAAAGACCGATCAGCGCTCCATCAACAACTTTCAACATTTACTCCTTCGATCATTGATGCTCTGGAGCAGCAGTATGTACCTTCTACAAGCTATACTACAGCAACTTGCCAATCCCCCTCCTACAGCACCTTCCAAACTCTACCATTTAGAAGGAGAAGGGGAGCAGATACATGGGTACACCTACAGGTAAGTCACACTCATCCCAGCTCAAAAGTACATCTCTGTTCCTTCACTGTCACAGGGACCAAATCATGGAAAACTCCCGCCTTAACTTCCCCGCTATGAACTGCAGCAAATCTGAAGGCCACTCACCACCACCTTCTCCAGGCCAATTAACGTGGGCTGTAGGTGCTCACCTCAGCCAGTGAGAGACACACACTGTAAACTAATTAAAGTACTTTGAGGTTGTGAAAGGTGCTATGGAAATGCAAATGCTTTTTCTTTCTAAATTTGGAGAATTACCGATGATTGAAGAACGCATTTAATACATCTTTTCTTGCTTTTGAAAAATCCCAGCCTCGCAGAAATTCATACAAGGAAACATAATAACATGTGACTAGCATTGCCCAGTGGATGTTAAAATGAGTATCAGATGTTCCGGTGCTATAAGGGTAAGTGGAGCTGCGTTTTTCCACCTGATCATGTGTTTCATGGTGCCACTTTGTTATAGGAAGCCTGGGTTAGAATCTGTTGGGGATTGGTTTTTAATTCATTACCTGGTTGTCAAACTGATAAAGATCAACCACACTCTATCAACTATTACTGAACATCTGAACATAGGGACGGCTCAGCGGTTAGCACGACTGCCTCACAGCACCAGGGACCCAGGTTTGATTCCACCCTCGGGTGCCTGTCTGTGCGGACTGTGCACGTTCTGCCTGTGTCTGTGTGGTTTTCCTCCAGGTGTCCCAGTTTCCTCCCACAGCCGAAAGGTGTGTAGGTTAGGTGGATTAGCCATGGGAAATGCAGGGTTACAGTAATAGTGTAGGGGGTTGGGTCTAGGTGGGCTGCTCTTCGGGGGATTGGTGTGGACTCAATGGGCCGAATGGCCTGCTTCCACACTGTAGGGATTCTATGATTCTACAGTAGCTGCTGTTCTGCAGAACAGAAACAAAAATTGGGATAGGTTCTACAAGGGCCAATGATTGCGCTGTCACTCATACAACCTAATGATGGGAGCTATTCCGTAACAGGTTAGTTGGCAGCTTATTGGTTGATTTCTGTGTTTGTGAGCCTTTTCAATGGCATTGTCATCACTGGGTTCCACCCATCATCACCAGTGACCAGAAACTGAACTAGCCAAATAGGCTCACTCATAAATATCAGAGATGGAAAGAACTACCGATGCTGGAGCCAGACGTATCACAGTGTGGAATTGGAGGAACACAACAGCTCAGGCAGTTTAATAAAATTAAACTAATTTCTATTGGATTGCTCCTTATCCATACTTGAATTTCACTCGATAGAATGACAATATTGGCAGATCACATTGGTGTTTTGTAATTTGTTGGACTGGAAGGATAATAAAAAGCTGATTGTCTGTTGAGATGAGAGAGAGAGAGCGCTCGGGGTGCGTGTGTGTGTGTGTGTGTGTGTGTGTGTGTGTGTGTGTGTGTGTGTGTGTGTGTGTGTGTGTGTGTCTGTGTGTAAGGATTTTAAGAGGGCATATGGAAAAGGTTGGATATCGGTTTTCTGTGTTTTGGCGAAAACAAACCTCAGCAAGTGGTTTTTCAATCAGCATGAGTGTACAATCATGGGACATCAATCACATTGTGAAAAGGATATTGCATTTCTTTTCCAGCTGACAAATTTTCTAGGTGGCCCCCTGCTATGCAGGAGAAAGTGCAGGAAGGGTAAGGGAATATAAAAAGGGAAAGCTTTAGGAACTAACAAGAGTGCAGGAGAAACCAGATCAACAGGCGCATCCTCATTGGAAACTACTGACATCTGAACACGCGATTAAAGCACAAATAATGAAACCGTGCACCGTAAATTATAATCCTTTGGCTTTAGATTGCCAATTTATAAATCTACAAAGACCGGGAGAAAGAGGAACAGGAGTAGACCATTCAGCTCCTGCTCCATCTTTCAACAGGATCATGGCTGATCCAACATTCCTCACATCCACTTTCCTGCCCTTTCCCCGTAACCCTCAACTCCCCTAATGAACAAGAATTTATCTCAGTCTTAAATATACACAAGGATTCTACCCCCACAGCTCGGTCTGTGGCAAGGAGTTCCAGAGACTCACAACCCTCTGAGAAAAGAAATTCCTCCTCATCTCAGTCTTAAATGGGTGACTTCTTATTCTGAGATGATGCTGTCTGGTCCTAGACTGTCCCACAAGGAGAGAAAAAAACCTTTCTGCACTGAACCTGTCAAGTTCCCTAACAATGTTTTATGTTTCCAAAAAGTCACCTCTCATTCTTCCAATGAGTACCGGCCCAATCTTCTCTACTTCTCCTCATAAGATAGTCCCTCCATATCTGGATCAGTAGTGAACCTTCTCTGGATTGCCTCCAGGGATGGTATACCTATCCTTAGATAAGGATTCAAAATTGTGGTCAGACTAGTGCCTTGTATAGTTTTAGGAAAACCTCCCTACTTTCAAACTCCATTCCCTTTGTAATAAAGGCCAAATTCTTTCTTTCTCAATCCTTGAAAAAATCATTGATTGAACAGCTACGCAACCAGTTGCATTGTTTGCTAAAGCACCAGATGCCTCAATGCCCTCAGCTACCAACAGCTTGCACTTCAAGCAAAGGACAGTTCAATTGTGAATATTTGAGCTAAAGAGTTTGGGAGGAAGTCTGAGTAAAGACCTCAGTGGATGTCTCTCCCACTGCAACCCTGTGGTCCCCACCCCTCCTCTCTATATTTATTTGAGCTCCCCTTCCCCTCCCCATTTCTAAAGAAGGGGTCCAACTCAAAACATTAACTTTCCTGCTCTCCTGATGCTGCTTTGGCCTGCTGTGTTCCTCCAGCTCCACTCTGTGTTATCTCTGACTCCAGCATCTTCAGTTTATGCTATTGGGGAGCTGTCTAGCTTGTTCAGAGTTATATTTAAGTAAATAGCAAGTCAGGGATGGCAAGTATAACTAGCATAATTTGCATCCCCGTTGCCCTAGGGTGTAGTGCGAAAACCCATCAATGTGTGACTAAAATCCTGCCTAACCCACCATCAACCATCATTGCTGAGCAATGACTCACCAATGTGACAGTGCCCCATATTGTTAGCTGGCCTGTGTCTACATAAATTTGAAAAGCTATTTTTAACAAAAAGGGGCAGCATGGTGTCTCAGTGGTTAGCACTGTTATCTCACAACACCAGAGACCTGGGTTCAATTCCACCCTCAGGTGACTGTTGATGCACATTCTCCCTGTATCTAAGGGTGGCACATGGTGGCTCAGCAGTTAGCACTGCAGCCTCACAGCACCAGGGACCTGGGTTCGATTCCAGCCTCAGGTAACTGTCTGTGTGGAGTTCGCACATTCTCCCCGTGTCTGCGTGGGTT